>NW_017728906.1:33107871-33168459 GCF_001723895.1 Crocodylus porosus
TCTCCCTTGTCCAGGTGATAGGTCACCTGGTCATAGAAGGAAATGAGATTGGTCAAGCAAGACCTACCCACAACAAACTCGTGCTGGCTATCCCTTAGGTTGTTGGTGTCAGCCAGTCCATTAAGGATGGCGTCTTTAATAAACTTAAGATCTTTAAGATCTTCCCCAGGATAGAAGTCAGGCTGATGGGCCTATAGTTAGCTGGGTCCACTTTCCTCCCTTTCTTGAAGATAGGCACCACATTGACCTTCTTCCAGTATTCGGGCACTACACCAGAGCGCCAGGAGTTTTCAAAGATCCGTGCCAGGGGCTGGGCTATGATGCTCACCAGCTCCTTGAGTATCCTGGGGTATAGATTGTCAGGACCGGCTGACTTGAAGGTATCCAGCTTCTCAAGATGTTCCTTCACAAGATCAGCATTTATGGAGGGGAAGGGCTCTCCCCCACCCAGACCTCCCTGTCCCGTAGCGGGCACGGGCATCCCATGGGACTGATGAAAGACCGACGCAAAGTACCTATTTAATAGGTTGGCTTTTTCTTGGGTGTCAGTTGTCCCATCTGGTTCAGCAGGGGTCCAATGTTGCCCTTGCTTTTCCTCTGGCTCCCCACGTATCTGAAAAAGGACTTTTTATTGTCCTTGATGGTCGAAGCTAGTTGGAGTTCAGTTGCAGCCTTGGCTTTCCTGGTTTGCTCCCTGCAGGACCAGACCAGTGCAGAATAATCCTCCTTGGAGATGAATCCCTTCCTCCATTCTTTGTAGGCTTTTCTTTTTAGCCATAGGAGGTCTGCTAGGTCCCATTGTCCTGGAACTTGCAGCCTCAGCCAGTTCCCAGGTAAACTCCTGGTCAAGCTCAGGACTTTGGGTGTGAGGTCTGTAGTAGACTCCCACTGTTGTGTCCCCTGTGCCATGTTCCCCGTGAATTTTAACCCAGAGAGTCTCCAGTCATCCACCCTGGTCACCAATATCAGCTTGCAGGGACGCATAGCTTTTCTTAACATAGAGAGCTATTTCAGATTTTGATTTTAAAAATTGCTTTTCAAACACAAAACAAAAAAGTTAGAGTTCACACATTGTACATAAATTGCATGCCTTAGCTAAATTTTGTTGCAGTATTGCAGCCATATTGTCAAGACTCAATAGCAGTTTTGTTTACACAAGCTGTTCAGAGTTCTTCATCTGATACCTTTGTTACATGAACTGCAGAATAAAGCTTGCATTGCTATGATCACTGGACCATACATATATATGGGTTTGAAACTGGAATTGGATCCAAAATATTTGTTTATGTCCAAATTGAACATGTTATAATTTCTTTCTTAAAATAATTCATAGATCACACCACTTAAAAGCACAGAGTTTAGAAATTATACTTTTGATTTAACACATGAAACTATATTCTTTGAATTAATTTATGGGGACATATATTATACTACAGTAATATCTAAAAATAGTCATAGATTCATAGATGTAGAGACAAGCAGCATCATATGTTTTGAAAGGAGGAAAAGTGTTCAGAGACCCTTATTTCTGATGGAAATACTTTGCAACAGAAGCATGTTTTGCATTAACCTAAATGCTGTTAACCCCACTAGAAAAAAAACAGTTAATAAAATGGTCTGATGATATACAGCTCAGAAACACTGTGTTGGGAATTTGCTGAGATCCCAACTGAAGTTATATATTTTTTTTAATAAAAACAACAGTGTAATGAATATATAAGGAAATAATATGTTAATTAGTTTTTCCAAATGCAACAGACTCTGAAATAAACTAAGGTATTGCAATATAGCATTGGAAATTTGTTCAATTTCTCTTTCCTCCCTCTGTTGTTTTTTGTTTGTTTAAATCAGTTGAATGGAATCTTGTAAAATTTCAGTGACACCTACACTCAGATTCTTTCCATCAGAGTCAGATTTACAGTAGCTATGACCTAATACATATGCCACAGAAATATAATATTGGTGGAAGATGCATCTTCTGTCATTCAAGAGAGGATGGAAGGCATTTTAGAAATCTGAGGTTATTCATTATTGCTGTTGCTCCTTTTTTTTCATGGGACTGACAGGTCTAGTATTTGCTACTGTTGTATAGTAATTTACTATTTTTAATTGTCCTATAGCCATTCTTTCATGTCTGCTTGCCTACTTCATAGTGAAAACCAAGAGGCATGCAGCATTTTTTTCAGAAGTAGCAGACATGGTATTCATTTATCCTTTCTATTTACCTTAACCACAGTCAATAAAGGGAGATGTGAGGTGCAGTTGCTGCAGACTTTACTATAGAAAACTAAACTGGATGACCATTTTACCATTTTGAGAGGATTTCTTTTTTCATTACAGTGTTTCATTTTTACTTTTTTGCTTTTGTACTAGTTACAGCATGGTGCCTAAGCAGCTCAAATCAAAGGTTATTATATACTTATGGCCTGAATGTATCTTGACACCACAGAAATGCAGTCAGGTTGGTGCAGTGCCAACTAAAAATGTCTTGATGCCCATCTTGCTGTGGTCATCTGATCCCAGCAGTCTTTCATGCCCAAGTGCAAAGTAGCTTGACCCTATGACCTGTAAGGTCCCTTCCAGCCCCTAACAGCTATGAAACTATAGCCTCCTTTTGAGGCACCTTGAATTCCTCTAGTTCAAAGATATAAAAAACAAGCCTGAAATATTAATACTGATATGTTCCACATTAAGTGATTTTTGGTAGAATCCTTGCCAGAGCTTTTCAGGAGATAATGAAAACAAGCCCCTTCCTCACCATGTGCACAGTGAGCTACTCAGGCCAGTTCACAGGACATGCAGACATAGGCCTTTCTCCTGCATACTGCTTCCTGCCACCTGTATGTCTTTAATTAGCAGTCTTGCCTGCCTGCCTCCCTCTCTCTCTCACACAACTCAGGAGATCATCTAGTCAAACCCTCTCCTCAAGGCAAATCATCCTACACAAGTGTTTGTCCAGCCTACTCCTAAGAACTTGCAAAGATGGAGATTCCTTACGTTCTCTGGATAGTCTCTTTCAGTCTTAACCAATCTTCACCAGCCTCACAGTGAACAAGTCCTCCATAATACCCAACCTAAATTTCCATCACTGCTCCTTGTCCTGTCTCCTGCAGTAAAAGAGGGCACATCTACATGGGACACTTTACTGTGATCTAGTCTACTCCACAGTAAATGTCACCATTTACACATGTGTTGCTATTAGGATGGAGTAAGGTAATTAACTTCACTGTTAAGACAGTGCTGCCCAACACAAGTAGTATCTTACAGCAGAGTTATTTACTCCACCACAATGCATGTGTAGATGCTGATGGGGCTGGCTGCGGCATGAGGGTTGTTCAGCGTGGGGCTGCCTGCTGGTTAGCCCCACACTGAAGCACCCTCATACCCCAGCCAACTCCTCTGCAGAACACCGAGCTGGGGCAAAGCAGCCTAAGGTGGGCAGGCTAACCCCCTGGGTCCCCTGCCAGCTGGGGCTACTCTGCCCCAGCTCAACATGCTGTGGTCCAGAGGCTGTGTCACATTTATTTCATGTGTAGACACACCCACAAAATAGTTTATCACAGTGGTTTTCAACCTTTTCAGAGTTAGGGCACCCCTTCACATCTTTGATTTTAGTGGCTTCCCCAGTTGATAACCACTATGCTCAACTTACCTTAGTGATTTTCAAGAGGCTGCCACCAGTAAAAATGCACTGCACAGCTGCTGCTCAGCCAGGCCAGGAAGGGTTGTGGAATATGCACATTCATCCTATTTTTCCAGTTCTAGGATATCCCTAGAGATGGCTTATGCTGCAGCTCTTCCCAGTCCAACTCTGCACAGGATATCGTAGAAACAGAGGCATGTAGAAGAGCTGGAACTATCCTGCCTACCTCTCTTTCCAAAAGAAGCATGGGTAAGGAGGACCAGACTGGGAAGGGCTGCCACACTTTTTTGTAGGTTATCAAAGAACCCTAGCAGAGGAGGAGCATGTCTGCCACAGCCCTGCAAACATTGGCCATCACTTCAGCACCACCTGCATCACAGCATCTCTGAGGGTGGTCTCACAGCACCCCAGGATGCCAGAACACTTTGGCTAAGAATCACTGATTTATCACCATCCTATATATAATCATCTTTCAAGTATTTAAAAACTGTTATCAAATCCCCCTCCATCTTCTCTTCTCCAAACTAAATAATTCAAGTTCTTCCAATCTTTTCTCATGAGCTATGCTTCCTAGAGCTATAATCATTTGTTTCTCTCAGCTGGACTTTTTTCCCATTTGTCCAGGTTTCTTAAAGTGCAATACTCAAACACAGCACTCCAGAACTGAAAGGGGGCTTCATGAACGCTGAACAGAATAGAAGGATCACTTTCCTTGACTTGCAAGTTACAGTCCTATTCATACAAGCCAGGATCTTACTGGCTTTACAAAAAAAACCAAAAACAACAAAATCATACTGTTATCTCATATTCAGTTTAGGGTCCAATATAACACCCAGGTCCTTTTCCACAGTACTGAAGCCAGGCCAGTCATTGCCCAGTCTGTATTTGTGAAACTGATTGTCCCACCCAAAGTGCAGAATGTTGTACCTGTCCTCCTTGAATTTCATTCAGTTAATTTCAGACCATTCCTCCAGTTTATCAAGAGTATTTTGGATCTTATCCCTACCCTCTTGACTTCCCAAAATTCCATCCAACTTGGTGCCATCTTTAAATTTACTAAGCATGTACACAATCACATTTTGTTAATGATTTTGAAAATGTGATTGAGTACATGAATTGTCCTGGGCCAAGGACAAACCCCTGGGGAACCCAGATAAATACCTCCTCCCAATTAAACATCGAGTCATTTATTGACTATTGTTTGAATATGATGATCCAACCAGTTACGTAACTGCTATACGATACTTTCATCTTATTTCTTTAGCTTACTAATAAGAATGTTATGGGAGAAAGTGCCAAAAGCCTTGTTAAAATTAAAGTATATTAAATCCACATCTCAAACCCCAACCACAGTCACAGAAGGAAATCAGGTTGGTTAGACATGACTTGCTCTTAATTAATCTATGTTGGCTGTTTCCAATCACCTTATCTTCATCGAAGCTCTTGATGACCTGCTCCATGACCTTTCCAGGTACTGAGATCAGACTGTTTTCTTATGGCTTCAATGTATAACTGCCTTCATTAGCATTTTATTTAAGCCCAGACAATGTTTTAGATGCAAGACAAAAATGGAAGCAGCCCCTTCTTGAAGAACTTGCAATATAAAATACAGACACATAAAAAGACAAAATGGAGTAGGAAGCCCAAAGAGAGCTAACTTGCATGGGGTTGATTAACCCGCTTGGCCAGCTGAAAATGCAAGCAATAACTACTTTATTAATATCACTAAGAAACATATTCTGATCTCAGCACAACACAAAACAGGAGAAAAATTGGGATGAGCCTCTATCTGGGATACTCCTGGGTCAGGGTGTGCCTCTATCTGGGTAAGCCTCTACCTGGGGAACGGGGTGACTTCTGTGCAGGAGGCTGGACTACATGATGCTCAAGTTCCCTTCCTATTCTATGGTTCTATGAAAGCCTAAATCAGGAGAGATTCCAAGACCAGAAATAGTGGAAATCCTAGACAAAGAGATGCTTCTGGCCAAAGTCTGGCTGAGATGGTTCCTGTCAGAACAAATTCTAATCGCCTTGTCTCTCTTAGTATCATAGACATTCTGCAGTTGAAAGAAACAAAGGTTCAACTGGTTTTCACTCTGATAAGATCCTCTCCTTTCCTAAGGGTACAATCAATGCTGTCACACCATAAATACTCCACCGTTTGGGATTTACTGCATTAATGGCCTGATCTAGAAAGCTGCTGAGTATCAGTAGTCTCTATTCCACAGGAAGAAGAATTCATAGGATCAGGTCATTATATCACATCTCATGTGTTCAATGCCCAGACCAACAGTAGAAAATACTTTATTATTATTTTTGTAATAAAAAAGGTCAACTCTTATCAGGACTACATTTAAAAACTGCCACAGCCAAAGCATCAGCTGGCTTTGGAGATGTCTGGAAAATAGGTTTTCACATATTTTTCATCTTTTTGTAAAAGGAAAAAAAAAACCCAAGTATTTTTAAAGTAAGCACATGCTTACCTTGCTGCACTATACAACAATAAGTTGCATAAGCTACTAGAAAAACAGCAGAGAAGGAGACAGAGGTACTTTTGTAGCAGGTTACTGGAAGGGACAATGGTATCATTCATGGGAACACTGCAAGTGCAATGATTATTTTTCACTCTTCCTTCTTTTTATAACTGTACTGAGATTCTTCAATTTAAGCATACAGATAAATACAGATTGGCAGAGCTCTTCCCCCCTTGCCTCACAATTGGCTCCATCTTGCTTCCACTTAAATCAATAGGAGTTTTGTTACCAACATTAATAGCAGCAGGCACAGGCCCATTTTGTCCATTAAGTACATACCCATACAAAACAGCATGAACCCTAAAAAACACTCAACATTGGGTTAAATAGACGCTGTAGTTTGAAATGGGAAAAGGATTTTCTTAGGCTGTGTGGCTGAAATTCAAACACACTCCCCTACCATCAATCCAGGGAGGTCAAAACTTCCGTCAGGCAAGGACTAGCTTTCTTCTTGAAAATGCAACTCAAAAAAAAGTCCTTGTGAAGCCTTTATTGCTTCCAAGAGAAACCTCTGAGTATACATCTGTTACATTACCTTACATGTCCATTAAAAAGTTCACAAGCTTAAGCTGAAGGCTATGTTTTATCAAGAAAGATTGGAGGGGAGAGGGTGATAGTTTGAGAGAGAACGCAGATCAGGGAGTCAAAAACAGCAGCAGCAGAGTAGATACTACTTCTCCAAGATAGGTATCTTATTATGTAAATATTTCTTTTTAAAAAAAGAAAATGATCTTACTCTAATCCTGAACATGTGAATAAACATGCCTTTCGCTTACAATATCAAATGGTTCACTGTCACAGGGCCAAAAATCCTGCGTACTTGACCTGGCATCAAGCATACTAAGTACCAGATTTTAAAGCAGTTTGTTTTTCAGCACCTACTTCTGTGAGAAAAGAAATAGTCCCTTAACCACCTCCTATGACAAAGTAAGATTTTCAAAACCAACATTGTTTTACTGCTTGGGGAACATTTATGCCTTTCATTGGCAGGAAAGATACACTTGTGGAAAATCTAATTGTTTTATTTCCACACTGACACAAGAAAAGATAGCAAAAGAAGAGAGAAAATTAATATCAGATGCCTAAAGTACTATTCTTCTCTAAGAAGTTAATATAGATTTTGAAGTGTTGCTCTGTGGGGTCAGGCCAACGCTCAGGATCCCAAAATTGCACTATTAGACAGGAGGGCGTGGTGTACAATTGCACATGAACACACTCAAAAATCAATTAGGTGCATACACACACTCTAGGTGCACACACCCCCAACAGGCATGCATACACACACTACCAACTCAGGCACATACACATCCAAAATTACCAACATAGGCACATACACACCTATCACCAATTCAAGCACCTACACACTATACACACCAAAAGTTAGACAAAAATCAATTGTCAATACCCACATACTCAGTACACATACATAGATCACTAATTCATATATCATGCAACAATATATACACACACACATACAACCCACCAACATACACACAAGCAAGCTCCTAACTTGGATGGTACAGTATGTGTATGTGTGTGCTTGGGGTACCTGGGATACTTGGAGGAAGGTTAAGGTGAGAGAGAGTTAAAGCATAGGGAGTGAAAGTTGCCAGAACTAGGATTAGAACTGGTGGACTAGAGAGAAGCTGGCTGAGGAATGGAGACTTGGGGTTACTTGAGCTCATCTGGTTCCAGGGTGGAAGCAAGGGAAAGAGTCTGGTGACAAGGAGGAAACAGCCAGGAGACAGAGGCAGAAAACTGGGAGATCAGGGGAAAAGGCAGTGGGGACAAGGCCATAACAATGGCAGAGAACAGGAGAAAAGACAGTGGGGATGAGACAATAGCAGTGGCAGAGTTCAGGGGAAAAGGCAGTGGGGATGAGACAGTGGCAAAGAAACAGGCGTTTGCAGGCAGAGAGTTGCTTAGTACAGCTGGAGCCACAGGAGCATGGGAGAGTTGTTAGAGGTGGCAGGGAGCCAGAAGCAGGAGAGGGAGAAATGAGACAGAAGTTAGAGGGGTGAGGAGCAGAGATTGGAGCAGGGCTGGAACCATAGTAAAGCAGAACCCAACTCAGGGGTCCAAATAACAGTTTTATTAAATGAACACTATACTGTACAGCTTGGTACCTACACACACTCACACAATGGTAGCAGGAGAAAGAGACTCAGTGGAAGGGTTGGAGTCCAGCTAGGGAAGAGAAGCAGAGTCCAAGTCCTTGGTTGAAGAGGGGGTGGGGGTGATAGCCACCTATCCAGGCTGGAAGGGGTCCTTGTCCAATAGGTGCTATCCAGAGTAGGGTCGCTAGCAGGGCCTCTGGGTGGATCGGTGGTGTGGCGTGGTGCTGGTCCAGATGGAGAGGGTGTCCCAAGGAGTCAGTCTTCACTACCCCTTTTATGGGGCAGACTACTTCTAATCTCCTATGGGGAGGGCCTGTCCAGGCAATGTCATTGCTGTCCCAGAGGGCTCCAGGTGTTCTTACTGAGCATGTGCAGCCTTGGCGCAATGGTGAGTTGCCTCATCTTTTGTTTTTTGAATGCTGAGGGTGGTTCCAAGGGCTGGGTCATTGGTCCAGGTATTGGTGTTGATGGTTCAGAGGAAGCTATTTTTAGACCTACTGCCATTGTCTCTCAAGCACCCTCATTCATTCCCATTCATTCAGGAACCAAGTTACAAAGGAGGAGTAAGTGTGAGTCATGGGTTACACAGCCAGGCCTGGGGACAGGATGGAGACTTGACAAACAAAACGGAAACTTGACATGACCTATGCTAACTTACATATGTAGGTCTAAATCATATAGTACCAGTAAAACAGCCATATAGAACAGTAAAAATCAATATAAACATAATAATTATACAATATAAAGAAGGAGAAAAAACAAAACAAATACAACTTGCTACCAAAATAAAATGCTGAAGCTTATCCTATGTCTTAGCTCACTTACACCTATCTGTAGGAAATAGAGAGGGAGAGAAAAAGTCAGAAATGGTTGGGGAGGGGGAGGGAATGCATTTTAAAATTAAAAATTAAACAAAAACTGGTGATTTTGCTACAGAAACATCTTCCCTGAAATACAGTAAGTACCTAGAAAGTAGGTACCCCTGATTCAAACCATATGTTCTAACTCCTAGCTGCTGGTATGATCTCATCCTTCAGCCATTGTGTGCAGTCCTCCTTGTGCAATCCTCCCTTCATTCTCAGTCTTGGCTTGCATTACAAACAACATAGTTTGAACTATGTTTTTCCACAGAACATACAAGCATAAATGTGAATTTCTCACATACTGTACCTACAATAGTTTTTCACCTCAAAATGAGTATTTCCAGAGTTGTATCCAAATTACAGTTATATAATACAAAATGAATTAATTATATCTAATCAAACTTCATGCATGCATTGAGCAGTGTGCTATTATTTTTGTTCATTAATTCTTTGCAGTCATGTGTAACTGCATGCTATTACTCAGGCATGATTCCCTGCTGTGGGATACAAGTAACTACTACCGACTTCAAGAACTACTCCTATTCTGCTTCAGAGAAAAAGGTTCCCCGCATTTTTCCAATAGGGATTTTGCTTGAATATAATCAAGATTATTTGGCTTTTCATCCATGAGAAACCCACCTTCACCCTTGAGAAAAGAATGGAAACACATTATTAAAAGAACCAGAAAATACTAAATGTAAATGTGAATTGCCCTGCCTCTCTCACTTCTTTTCATAATTTAAGACCACAAAGTCAGCCTCCTTCACTTGCTCATGAGATCTGCAAACAATTTTTTCCTATGTAAATATTCCAGAAAATTATCCAACGTTCTTTTTAAAATTCTCCTTTGCTCTGATATCTACAAAATCATGGCGGTAGCAAGGATGTGCTGCCGTTCTTGTCTCACAACCTTATATTGCCTGGTTGTTTCACTGTATCCTCCTCTCCTGTACCCATCTGTCCTCTCTTGTCTTCCACCTAAATAAGAGTTATAAGCACTCTGAAGCAGAGATCATCTCTTTATTTTCCCTCTGTGTTTGCACAGTACCTAGCAGAGGAGGGTTCTGCTTAATGCTGGGGACTCCTGTTCCTATTTCAGACCACAGATTTAATGGACAATAAAATACTTGCTCGCTGAGAATATTGGACTATATTAGGAAATTAAAGATCAAATTAATATTATTAGGGGTGCAATGATACAGATGTTGGGGGCCAATACTGATAGCCGATTTTTAAGGAGGCATATCGGCCAATGCCAATCAGATTTCTCATACATGCAGCTTGAAGAGCAGTGTCCATGTTGTGGTGGAAGGGGAGAGAGCAGGTGAAGGGAATAGGTGCGGGAGGGGCAGATTAAGGCCCCTTAACTCATTCTCGTCTCACCTCTGCCATGGACCCTCCTGCCCTGTCTTGTTCTTTCCTTGAAACCCAGTACCTCACTCCTGCTTACCCTATCTTGTGAATTGGATTCCCTAGCTCCTGACCTCTGGCCTGGCCTTGACCACAGATCTACATGACCCCCAGTTTGAAACATCAGACTCCAACTGATGCTTGGTATTCTGACTGTCAGCTTTGGCTTCCAGACTTTGTTACCATTGGCTTCTGAACTCTGACCCTCCCATGTGCAACTGTACACATCACACAGGCTGGGCTCTGAGCATTCTTGAAATTACTGAATTTTAATTTATTAATAAGAGGAACAGAGAGCAGTTACATTGCTATATGGGTTTTTTTCCAATATTCTTGGTTTAAAAGTAAAGTAAACTGTTCCCCAAGTTGATGTAAAATGCACAACAGGTTTAACAATATTCTTAAATTGCTTCTTAAAATCTTCCCTGGCCTAGCATTAAATTCTGTGTGAACAATCCCAAATAAATTAAGTGGACAGCACCAGCCTACTACTTACTTTTAGTAGCACCATCATCTGCCATCTTCAGGAAATGATTGTGCTGTAAGGGAGTACTTTTTTAATGGACAATAAAATACTTGCTGGCTGAGAACATTGGACTATATTAGGAAACAAAAGATCAAATTATTATTATTAGGGGTGCAACGATAGAGATTTTGGGGACCAATACCGATAGCCGATTTTTAAGGAGGCATATCGGCCAATACCAATCAAATTTCTAATATGCGCAGTTTGAAGAGCAGTGTCCATGTTGTGGTAGAAGGGAAGGGAGAGGGTGAAGGGAATAGGTGTGGGGGGAGGGGCAGATCAAGGCCCTTGCAGAGGGGGGAGGGAGTGGGCCTGGGGCTGGGGCAGGTGCTGCTCATCCGGTGTGAGGGGGGTGTGGGATGGAGCTGCAGCTCATCTGGAAGGCATGGGGGGTGGCTCCCGCCACTGCATGCATCCCAGGAGGGCACGGGGGGCATATGGCCCCAGTTTCTGCATGGGCTGCCACTGTGGGCTGGGGCCGGGGCTGTGCTCAGGGCAGGTGGCAGTGGCACTGGGAGGGGTCTTCAGCCACCTCAAAATTCACCCTAGTCCACCCAAGCCCCATTCCCAGCACTGCTGCTGCCACCCTTCCTGAGAACAGCCTAGCCCAGCCCCCACCAGGAAAAGCCCCACACAGCCCCAGCCCCAGCCCCAGCCCACAGCAGCAGCCTGCCCTTCCCTGTGAAGATCCAAAGCCACATCCCACCTATGCCCTCCCAGGGTGCATGCAGCAGTGGGAGCTGCCCCCCCCATGTCCCCAGATGACCCAAAGCTCCATCCTGCACCCTGCCCTGCTGTGCAGCGCCTACTCCAGACCCAGCCCCACTCCCTCCCTCACCACAGGGGCCTTGATCTGCCCCCCGTGCTCCTTCCCTCCCCCTTGCCATTCCACCACAACAGACTTACCAGCTGTACGCAGCTCTCCAAGCTGACAAGGCATGCTTTTCACTCTCTACGCACTGCACTATGACCCCTGCATGCATGGAGCATTTATCATCCACATTATCAGCCACATCAGGCCAATTTCTGATCCAGTCAATTTTCTTTATATCATTGCTGATCCAATATTGGACCAATGTATATGTGCGCCTCTAATTATTATCAGTGCAATGGGCCCCCAACTCCATTACTACAAAGAGGGCCACAGTGGGGATAACCCAGACATCCCCAGCCCTCCACCCTGGGGCTTTCTTGTCCCTTTTCCCCCCCTCCCTCCACCCATGACCCCTCTCTGGTGGCTGTGCTGCCATCCCTAGCTCAGAGCCAGCTTCCCTACCTCCAGCACACAGCTTACCTGTAACAGAAATTATACTTTTGGAACATTTCCTGTGGGATTTGAATGGGGAGGGGGTAAAGGCATGGGTAAAAAGGCACCAGCCACACACATTGCAGGAAGCCAAGAAGTTGGCAAAATGATTTCATTGCCATGGAAAAGGAGACTGGATCGGAAGGGGCAGAGGATAGCACTGCTCCAAGAAGGGTAGCACTGCTCCAAGAAGGGGACCTAGACCTGAAAAGAAGAAACCTGAACTGAAAAAAAGGGGAGACAATGCCAAGGCCCAGTTCTACATTCTTCCAATGTGGCTACTATTATGCCCACAGCTGCTCCTGGGGAAGCCCAGGCATAAAAAGAGGTATAATCCAGGGAAAGGAACCCACTAGCCAAAAGGAACCATCCCCAGTGGAAAAGATGGAGTGTGGGTTCAGAGCCCCACTACATGACAGCAGGGTGAAGTATGACCCACATGAGACCCATTTCATGGTAGATGTGTGGGTTGAGGGTCAATGTGCTTGTGTTTGTGCTAGTGGACACAGGATCTAAGCCAGAGGCAGGCAATGTCCAGCCCGTGGGCCACATGGGGCCCACAGTGAGCTCCATTTCCCAGCAGCCCCAGCCCATGCTCTGCCAGTTTCTACAGAGACCCCAGGAACAGCAGAGCCATTAGAGCATGGAGCCAGGGTTTCTATGGAAAACAGCCCCAGCAGCACTGGCAGGGTGAGCAGCTGGGGAAAGAGCCACTCCCGGGCTCAGATCTTGCAACAGTGACAGCGTGATCCAGAGCCGGGGTAGACTTGCAATCTGCTGACCACATGCACCAGGCAGGGGCATGCAGTCAGCAGGTCATGGCTCTGCCCCAGCTCTGGACCATGCTATCACCACTGCAAGATTTGAGCCCTGGCTCCAAAGCAGTTCCCCATCAAGCCACGTGCCCTGCCAGCGCTGCTGGGGACAGTCTCCATGGAAACCCTGGCCCATGTTATCACAGCTCTGCTGCTCCTGGAGTCTCCCTGGAAACCAGACATAGTGATGTGGGTAGGGGCTGCTGGGAAATGGAGTCCAGCCACTGGCCAGATCCAACATTTTGCCCACCCCTGATCAAAACAAACAGTGATAAGGAAAGACCTGTTATGGAGAGCAGCTTAGTGCATAATAGATCACTATGCTCTGGTTTGCCTCCAGATCCTGAAAGACCATGATCTGGCAGCAGCATACCTACAGGCTGGGGAACTCCATTCTCATCAGTGCAGAAGCAGAAAAGAATCTTGCAGTCATTATTGATACCAAAATGACCATCGGCTGACAGTGTGGGGATGCAGTCAGGAAGGCTAACCATACCTTGTCATGCACCCACAGATGCATCTCAAGCAGGTCCAAGGAGGTGATCCTCCCCCTCTATGCAACACTGGTCAGGCTGCAGTTGAAGTACTGCATCCAGTTCTGGGCGCCGCACTTCAAGAGGGATGTGGACAACATGGAGAAGGTCCAGAGAATGGCCACTCGCATGATCAGGGGGCAGCAGGGCAGGCCCTATGAGGAGAGGCTACAGGACCTGAACCTGTCCAGCCTCCACAAGAGAAGGCTGAGGGGGGATCTAGTGGCTGTTTACAAACTAGTCAGAGGGGACAACCAGGCATTGGGAGAGTCCCTGTTCCCACGAGCACTATCAGAAGTGACTAGAAATAACGGTCACAAGCTGGCAGAGGGTAGATTCAGGCTAGACATCAGGAGACGCTACTTCACTGTCAGGGTGGCTAGGATCTGGAACCAACTTCCAAGAGAAGTGGTGCTGGCTCTAACCTGGAGGTCTTTAAGAGGAGGCTAGATGAACACCTTGCTGGGGTCATTTGACCCCAGTACTCTTTCCTGCCATAGCAGGAGGTCAGACTCAATAGTCTGCTCAGGTCCCTTCCAACCCTACTAATTTTGAAACTATGACAGGAATGGGAGTCCATGAGTGGTCACTTCTTAAGGACGTGATCCTAAAAGCACAAGGGAAGTCCATTCTGGCCCATTGGAAAGGTAGCAAAAGTGCTGGGAGACCCCTTGGCTCAACAGGGAACTCATAGACCTCCTGAATCTGAAAAGAGAAACTTATAACGGGTGGAAGTCAGGAACCACAACTAAGGAGGATTATGCAGCACTGGCCCACACCTGTAGGGAATAGACCAGAAAAACCAAGGCTGTAACCAACCTCAAACTGGCTATGGGAATCAAGGACAATAAAAAGTCCTTCTTCAAATACGTGTGAAGTCAAAAAAAAAGGGCAACATCAGACCCTTGCTGAAACAAGCCGCTGACAACCAACACCCAAAAGAAAGTTAATCTCCTCAATGATTACTTTGTGTTGGTTTTCTACCAGCCCAAAGGGATCACCCTGCCTGAGAGGATGCAAGACTACCAGGGTAAGGGCAATCATAATAATCTTCACCTATAATTGGTGATCATAATAATCTTCACCTATAATTGGCAAAAATCTTGTGAGGGAACAGCTTGAGAGGCTGGAATGCACCCAAGAGTGCTAAGAGTTGGCTGACATCATAGCACAAGAAATGGTGAGGATATTTGAGAATTCGTGGCATTCAGCAGAGGTTCCTGAAGATTGGAAGAGAGGCAATGTGGTGCCTATCTTCAAGAAAGAAAGGAAGGAAGATTCAGGGAATGACAGGCCAATCAGTTTGACCTCAGTCCCCAGAAAGATCTTGGGAAAAATCATCAAAGAAACCATCAACAACAGGCTAATGGAAGGCAACATTTTGAAAGAGAGCCAACATTTCTTTGTTGCAGGTAGGTCTTGACTGTCCAACCTCATTTCTTTCTATGGCCAGGTGACATGTCACCTGGACAAAGGGGAAGAGGTTGATGTCGTATATTTAGATTTCAAAAAAGCCTTTGACTTCGTCCCCCTTGATCCCCTCATGATAAAATTGGGGAACTGCAGCCTCGACAACCTTACAGTCTGATGGCTAAGGAACTGGCTCCATGGTCAGACTCAGAGAGTGATAGTCAATGGAACCAAGTCAACATGGTGCATGGTAACCAGTGGCACCCCCAAGAGCTCAGTACTCAGAGCAGTACTCCTTAATATATTCATAAATTATCTGGATTTGAGTGTCAGAAGTGGACTGGCTAAGTTTGCAGATAACACCAAATTATGGGGAAGTGCGATCAGACTAGAAGATAGGCTGGCAATTCAGGCTGACCTGGATAGGCTTGCAAGATGGACGGATCACAACCTGATGACATTCAATATAGAGAAATACAAGGGGCTCCACCTCGGGAGAAAAAACCTACATCATACTTACAGGCTCAGCAGTGCTACACTCACTAGCATCACGATCGAAAGAGACTTGGGGGTCATGATTGACCACAAGATAAACATAAGCCACCAATCTGATGCTGCAACCAGCAAAGCAAATAAAACTCTGGCTTGCATCTACCGATGTATCTCAAGCAAGACCCAAAAAATCATCCTCCCGCTTGACTCAGCCTTAGTGAGGCCACAGATTGAGTACTGCATCCAATTCTGGGCTCCACACTTTAGAAAGGATATGGAGAAGCTTGTGAGAGTCCAGAGGAGAGCCACATGCATGATTACAGGACAAGAGAATAGGCCTTATGAAGAGAGGCTTGGGACTCTTCAGCCTGGAGAAGCACAGGCTCAGAGGTGACTTGGTGGCAGCCTATAGGTATATAAGGGGTGTACATCAGAAACTGGGAGAACGTCTGTTCACCAGAGCACCCCAAGGGAAGACAAGGTCTAATGGTCACAAACTCCTGGAAGACCATTTTAGACTGGACATAAGGAAAAACTTCTTTACCATCCAAGTCTTTAGAGTCTGGAACAGATTCCACCCAGAAGTGGTGCACGCACTACTCTGGAACCTTTAAGAAATGCTTGGATGCTTATCTTGCTGGGGTGAGCTGACCCCAACTGACTTCCTGCCCCTTGGGCAGGGGACTAGACCCAATGATCTCACAAGGTCCCTTCCAGCCCTAATGTCTATGAAATCTATGAAAGCTATGACTGATCTGAAAACTTCAGCAAGGTGAAGGTACATTTGACCAGTGATAGCCACACCTACCACCTGGTGTTGGCATGTCCTGCACCCAAGATCCCTTACTCAGTGTTGCTGGCACAGGACTAGTCCCAATTTCAGGGACTGTTGGTGAAACTAGCACAGCAGGAAGCAGTCAATGCCTTGAAGCTAACAGGGCTGGTGGGGAAACCCGTGGCAAGAGTCAACACCCAGGCCCAGATCCAGATCTGCAGTGACTAGAAGGAAGCACAATTTAGACACCTACTAGAGAGGGACCAACTACACATAGAACACACCAGGAAGGATTGGTTCCAGCATATCTATGAGGAAGGAGACATCACTAGGGTGGCAGGAGAAGTGGTACAGCCTGACCTGGCTTGCAGCATACCCTGCTTTGTGGTAAGGAAGTTATTGTTATATGGGGTGGATTGGGGCTGAAGTCGAGTAAGAGAGGTTGCTTAGCTGCTTATACCTAAGATGTACTATAAAGCCCTGCTAAAAATTGCTCACAAGCTCCCCATGGGTGGCCAGGGATAAGATGGGAAGTGAATGACTTTGGTCAATTAGCATGCCTGGAGTGCTAACAGGCGCATTCAGGACAACCACCCAAGGCACCAATGGTACCTATAACCCTCATAGAAGAACCATTCAAGAAGGTGACTGTGGATATTATAGGTTTCCTCCCCAAAAATGCACTGGGATGCCAATACATCATGGTCAATGTTTCCTCTAAGGAGTAGCAGTCCATGAGCACACCGCTTCGGTCCATCAGCACACTGCTTCGGTTCCACCTCCCCCTTTTGGTGCATCGTGGGACACTTACTGAAGGTAAGCTCCTAACTCCTCACCCGGGGCAGGCAGTGGGGGCTGAGGCCTGAGGCCTTGGGGCCTGGCGTGGGCTCTGCTGGCTCTGGGAAACTGCTCCGCTCCCCTGCATCACCTTGAGCAATGAGGAGGAATGTGGTGTCGGGGCTGGGGACTGGAGCATTTCCTCAGGGCCCACAGAGCAGTTCCCCAGAGCCAGCAAAACCCGCGCCAGCCCCCCACCTCAGCCTCCATCCCTGCCTTGCCTCACCTCAGGGAGGAGCTGCTACCTGCCCCGAGTGAAGCTCCGGCAGCTCCAGGGAACTACTCTGCTCCCCTACATCACGTTGGAGAGCAAGGAGGCACATGGCATCAGGGCTGGGGAGTGCAGCAGTTAGAGGAGACAACAGTGGCAGTTAGAGGAGTTGGTAGAGCAATTCCCCCTGGAAACACTTCACTTATAGAACGCCAGATAGGGACCCTTCAATTTTTAGTTTGTTGCCCCTACAGTCACAGAGAGAAGCACTGGGTTCTGCGCGGCTCAGGAGCTCTGCAGGAAGCCCTGCATACAGCCTGGCAGCAGCCTGGGAAAGGAGGCTCCACGCAAAAAAGATCTTTTTTTCCCCCCTCCCTGGATCCTGCCTACCTGTCTGAACTGCATGGGGACCTAGTGCTTCCCTCTGTGGCTGCAGTGCCCCCCCAGGACCACCCAAGACAGGTGCCTGTGGGCAGGTGCCACCTGGGAGGGGCCATCGCTGCCACAGAGGGAAGCACCAGCTCCCCCCTGCCCCCCTGGGACCACTCCTCCCACTGCCAGCTCGCCTTCCCCTCCCCGCTGGAAAGGCAAGTAAGTCAGTGGGGTGTGTACACAACATGGGGGCTTAATCATCCCTAAACTGACTAAGCCCTACTTAGTCTCTAAGGCCATTTATACACATGCTTCAGGAGGCTCGGGGGGTAGGCTATGTTTTAATTAATTAGAGAATCTCCGAGAACTGCTCTAATTAAAGCACCCAGAGTGTCATGTGAATTAGTGTCCCTGCACTGAAAAATGGCAGCGGGGTGCTTTAACAAAAGCTCATCAAACAAGCTTTACTTAAAGTACCCCTGCTGCCAATTTTGGAGCAGGGATACATACATGTGACATTGGAGTCTGCTGGACAACAGTAATTACCACACCCCAGCAAACAATCGAGCCTGCTCTGACACACTGTTATTAAAACACATGGGACAAACCTCAATACAGGTGTATAGGCACCCTAAGATGTCACCCTGCCCTGATTACAAACTAATGAAGACTGTCCAACTCTCACCTGGACAAGGTGGGGGAGAAGTTGATGTCATATACTTGGATTTTAATAAAGCTTTTGATTTGGTCTCCCATGATGTTCTCATGGCAAAATTGGGTAACTGCAGCCTTGACATCCTCACAGTCCAATGGCTGGGGAACTGGCTCCATGGCCAGACCCAGAGAATGATACTCAATGGAAACAAGTCAATATGGTGCATGGTAACCAGTGGTGTCCCTCAGGGTTCAGTACTCAGACCAATGCTCTTGAATATATTTATTAATGATCTGGATTTGGCTGTCAGAAGCAGACTGGCTAAGTTTGCAGATGATGCCAAACTGTAGGGAAATGTGGTTAGACACAGGAGGATAGACAGAGGATTCAAGTCAACTTGGACAGACTCACAGAGTGGGCAGATGAAAACCTGATGATCTTCAATATAGAGAAATGCGACATACTCCACCTCGGGAGAAAGATCCCACACCATACCTAAAGACTCAGCAGTGCTTCACTCACTAGCATTATGTCCAAAAGAGACTTGGGGGTCATGATCAACCACAAGACGAATATGAGCCACCAATGCAATGCCGCAGTCAGCAAGGCAAATAAAACCCTAGCTTGCATCTACCAATGCATCTCAAACAAAACCCAAGGTATCATTCTCCCACTTTACTTGGCCTTGGTGAGGCCGCAGCTCAACTACTGTGTCCAATTCTGGGCTCCACACTTTAAAAGGGACGTGGAGAAGCTTGAAAGAGTCCAGAGGAGAGCCACATGCATGATCAGAAGTCAAGGGAGCCTTATGAGGAGAGGCTGAGAGATATGGGACTCTTCAGCTTGGAAAAACGTAGGCTCAGAAGGGACTTGGTGGCAGCCTATGAGTACATCAGAGGTGTACATCAGGATCTGGGAGAACATCTAGGAATTCTAGGGATGATAAGGTCTAATGATCACAAACTGCTGGAAGATCATTTTAGACTGGACATAAGGAAAAACTTCTTTACTGTCTGAGACTCCAGAGTCTGGAACTGGTACAAGCACCAACTCTGGATGTGTTCAAGTTGCATTTGTATGCTTAATCTGACCCCAGCTGACTTCCTGCCCCTTGGGCAGGGGGATGGACCCAATGATCTCACTAGTTCCCTTCCAGCCCTAATGTCTATGAAATCTCTGTTCCTGAAGTAAATGTGTACTGCTCCTGCTTAGCAGTTTTAAACATCTGTCCTTTGCAGGTTTGTAAACTTTTAAAAATTGCAGGTATCGAGCAGATTGGACTCCTGGTAAGGAAAAGAATTGCCTATATGAATTATTTTTAAAATCAGCTCTATTGGGGTGAGGATTTGAAAGTAAGCCTTTGCCTTTGGGATCTTTAACCAACCAGTAATTAGATTTCCAGGTCTTATTGGCTCTATGTTGGGAACCTTGCTTTGAGAGGATGAAACTAGCCAATGAATGATCTCATGTAGCCCCAGAAAGTAAACTGCATGAACATGAAGAGAATTTAAACCATTCAGATTAATATATTGAAAAACAAATTCAAAAGCATTTTTCCAATAAGCTTTGGGTGCGTAAATGTTAAAAAAGCAGCCATTTATAACTTCTCCAGCTGATATCTTCGCCATATGTGCCTGAACTGCAAATCAGCCAAATAGCTCTTTAAAACTCTAGCAGCTCTGACAGAATCTCAGAACAAGGTGCTGAACTGGATCGAGCACACAGTTAAAATTCCTGGCTAGGAAATACATCACTTAAAAAGAAACCAGGTCCAGGAAAAAAGTCATGGAAAATATTGAAGCCACTCAGATGGCAATTTGCTAGACATTAGCAAATGTAGACTTTTTTTAACCAGGTAATCTGAAAGTTTGTACCACATAGTGTGTCTTCCTCATTTTCTTATCTGATGCATTTTATCTTGTTTGCTTAAATGGAGAGGCTTCATATGAAATAAACTCCCTGTGCCAAATGCACTGAAAATGAAGCATGAACTATATTCCCAAGCCATCAGGTCCGCGTGTTCAGCAGCCAAAGAGCAATGCTGACTTATGCATTTCACCAAACGAAAGAATTTTCATTTACTTAACTAGGTTGTTAATGACCCTCACATTCCATGATAAGAATTTACAACTACTAACTTTAGCCTACAATTCATTTACTTAAAAGAAAGATAGTCTCAAGAGACCTATATTGCATACAACTACATCCACAATAAACCCACCATTCCTACACTTAATAAGTACAGACTCAAAACAGACAAGCAAGAAGAACCAGAAAAGGATGTATTTTACAATAATAGGTTCCCTTTTCTTTGTCAGGCCTTGCCCCTTTCTTTTAGGTTGCTCTGTTTTTATATTGTATAGGGCATTCTTTTGGATGCTTTAACATTTTTCATTATGAACCAAAAGAATGGGTTCAAAGCCATGCATGTTCTTATCCAGTGGGCTTTAGACTGTATGTACAAAAAGGAGGAACCACCAACAGGGCATGATTTTTCCCCTTAATACTAAAGACTACGGCTGTGCAAAATTTCACTAGCTGTTTTATTTGGATGCTGTTTGGACGCATTTCAAGCTCAAAACAGAAAAATCAAAACAAAATGAAGGGCTTTGAAACAGCTTTGAAATAAAACAAGGGTAGTTGAAACATTTTGTAAGTTTCGAAACGTTTCAGGTTTCAAAACAGCCCGGCTGAGTTCCCCTCCCCAGTACTGCAATCCATCAGGCTGGGGAAGGGAAGCCTCCCAGGGTTGTCAACCCAGGAATTTTTTTTTTTTTTTTTTTTTTTTTTTACTTACCTGCAAGCTTTTTACTAAAACACAAATATTTTTATTGACATATCTTTTCACTTCTATGTTTAACATAATGGAAATATAACCATTCTGCCAGGCCCTGGACATCAGTAAGAAAGGCTGGGTTCAAATTTAGAGGTTTAACACCAACTGTTCATTCAAGGAGCTGACAGAAGTGATGTTTTGTCATGATCAGCCACTGAAAGTGTCTACAGCCATGTTCTGACAGAAGTGCATGGCTACAGAGTGCTTTAAAAAGTGTCTGATTGCACAATATATGAACCCTCATTACGTGAAGGTTCAGATGAAGGTGCTCCAAAGCAAAGTACTCTCATAAATTTCTGTTAGTGTATGCTGGGAGTAGGGCAGGCTGAAGCAGCCCAGACCTGTCCCTGGTGCTGTTTTCAGGATGGGAGGGGAGAAGGGAGGGAAAGGAGTTCCATTGGGGGGTTCCCCAGCCTGTACTGGAGGGTGGGGCTGGGGGATTGGAGTCCCTCCCCAATCCCCCAACCCTGAGACAGGGGTTCCAAGCCACCCAGCCCCACCTACTCTTGTGCAGGCTGGGCAAACCCCAGAATGGACCTCCCTCCCCTGCCTTCTCCCCCTCCCAGAGCTGGGAGGGCAGGTGGGGCTACAGGAAGCAGGCTACAGACAGACACTCAGCCTCTCACTAGTTTGGCTCCACCCTCCTAATCCAACATTGAATGTCTGTTGGGTTGGGAAGGCTAGTCTAACTCACTGTGCTTTCTGTGAAATGGCATGAGTTAGACCAGGGAGCTGCATGTCTGTCCACACCCACAGTCTTACTTGACTTCAACATTGGTTTTACACTGTGCTGTGCCCCCCACCACCCCCATTACACCAGGCATCCAGTCTCATTCCCACGACAGAACTTCAATCAAGCTCATGGTTTTGGGGGGGTTTTTTGGGGGGTGGTTATCACAGACTTTGCAAACATGTGATTTTTAGACCTTTTTATGCATTGTCTATACATTTATAGCCACTGGGCATCCCTAGAAAGAAGGATGCATCTGGCTGAAGGCACAATGCTGTAGAGTAGCAAATCCATGTATCATCACTCCTGCAAGCCAGCAGAACTTCCAAGGAATTCTCTGGGTATCATTCCATTCACCTTAATTAGAGCTAAATGAGACTCTGAGTTCCCAGAGCGGCTAATGGTATCATTTACAGCACTGATCCATTCAACTGCATACCTATAACAGCACTCAGAGAGAAGGGGATATTACACAAATGTTCTCGAAGAGCCAGGGGGAGAGAGACTGCAAGGGGTGGTGTTTATGAACTGATCTATGATTGACTTCCCCTTGGCTATGAGGACATCCATTAAGTTAGACAACTATACTTCTCTGTGCTTCACTAGAGAAATATAAGACTCTCCCAAGGAAAAAAGGAATGAATGCTACAGAGCTGAGTAAAGAGATGCAACAGGGATAATGTGAAGACCTCTTTTAATCTGCATTGTTTCATATCCCTTAAGTTTTGCATTCAAATTAACCCTAACATCTCTTAAGCATAACCCAGTTAAACCAACCAAGTTTTCCTGAGACTGAAACCAAGACAGTAGGTTCCTATATTTTGCCTATTGGGAAAAAATAATAAATCAGCTCTTATTCACTCAAAAGTTGGAATCCAATCTAGGCTTGCTTACCATTCAGTCAGGGGTCACAAAACTTTCAACAGCCTCTGGAAACCATTTATTGAACCAAGTGCAAATGCTGGAATTGCAAAACACACAGAAACTAAGGCAGTTTCAAGTCATTTTACTTTTCTTTCCTCCTCTCCCCACCTTTTAAAGTATATAGGTCTGCCTCTATTTTTTTATTTTCACTCTGCAGTTGAAATGAAAGAAGATGGAAGAAAAAGAGAGAAAAGTGAAGGAGACAGTTACAGGCAGAAGAGGTTTGCAAGCTGAATTACAACCTAGGCAATATATGTGGGAAATGACACATTAATACGCTAGTTATACAGCTCTACAAAAAAGGACTGAATGCCATCAAACACCATTTTATCATCTTTCAGGCAATATGAGATTCTCTTCTCCACTTGCTAATCCACTTGAACCATTAGTCTTCAGTAATATTTAAACCAGATGCTAACTTCCATTGTTTTTTCAGTTTACTGTACTTTGCTACAAGAGCTACTTTCAGTAAGAGTTGTAGCCACAATGCACTGAAGGATCCAGTGTCACCTATCTCCTGCACACACAAAAAGCTCTCAGGTTGCACAAGCTATCTCTGCACATATCAGATTCAGTCTGGAGTGGTTTTGAGGCAATTATAAATAATATTATCTTCCGCAAAAAAAAGATAATGCTGAGTAACATCACTAGAGGGATAGTTTAGAATTTACAGTATTGAGGGATATAATCTCAATCAACCCCTGAATCTCTGTATAAGAGGAGTTACTGGAATTAAATCGTTCTGATAAATTCTGCTGAAACCTATGACTGCTTTCTGGAGGCCAAAACCTCATGCCAATAACTAGACTGAGCAGCTGAACAAAGCATAAATATGTGGGGGGGGGGTGGCAGAACTCCTGAGGATCTATTACCAAAAATATAAGGTATAATAATCATACAAGCCCATGCTTCAAGGACAGGATGACCCACACAGTGATATATTCCCCATTCCTTCTCCAACTTATTTTAAACTCCACCACCTGGTCTACTGCCATCTCTATAACATACTGGCTGTGTCCACATGAGACACTTTGCTGTGGAATTGACTAATTAGCTCCACAGTAAGGTGTCACCATCTATATATAAGGCACTACTAGGCTTCAATAAACTAACCAACTTCACCGTAGGATAGTACTGCCCAACACAAGTTGCATGTGGCGAAATGCACGTGGAGACAGTAATGGGATTGGCTGGGGCTAGTCCCACACTGGACCACCCTTGTGCCTCAGACAGCCCATCTGCAGCACGTTGAGCTGGGGTAGAGCAACCCTGAGCTGGCAGACCCCCCCCGTAAGGGCCCCCTACCAGCCAGGACTGCTCCAGCCCTGCTTAATATGCTGTGGTCTTGGGCACACAGGTAAATGCTGAGCCTGGGAGCAATAAACTCCAGTGTGAATTGCGCCTGAGTTTACTGGTACAAGTTAATGGCACATGTAGATATACCCACAGTGGGGCTCTGCTCTGTTCTGCTGGTGGTCCCCTGTCCACTAAAATCATGTGCCCTGTCCACTAAAATCCTAGCCACCCTTCCAAAGCAGAACCACAATAGCATCCATCTAGGAGTGTGTTAGGCTGCAAAGAACACACAAAGATGAGTCTCTAGATCGGTAGTTCTCAGCCTTTTTAGACTCAAGGCACCCCTTGTTAGAAGATGTAAGCTCTTAAGTTTTCACTTATTTTTTTGGCTGACAGAAAAATACTAGAACAATTCTTCTATTCCAAAGAACTCAGAACTCAGAAGGAACACAAGAAATGCATATGTAGATAGTGACTTTGGCTTCAAATTGCACCTAGTCAGTCCAGCCAGGCTCCTGGTTACTGCCAGCCACATTGCTCTGCACATGCAGCACCCTTGTGCCCCAGGCAGCTGTTCCACTGCCTTACACTACCACCTGGAGCCTAGGGCTGACCCTCCCATGTTCCCTCCCAGCCCATCGCTGTTCTACCTTGACTCAAATTGCTGCTATCCTGGGTCCACATGTAGAGGCACCCTGGATTCCTATTTGAAATCTCTGGGTTCATCTTGCGAATCATGTTTGCATGCCTAACAGAGCTAACATTGTGTGGCACCATGCAGCTCACTTGAAAGGATCTTAAGACACTGCAGAGTGCTGCATCTCTCCAGTTGAGAATCACTGCTTTTGATACTTATCAAGCAAACATTTTCTTTTTGAATGTGCAGGCAGAGAGGGCTCACCCCTGGAAACTGATCTGAATATTCACACTGAAGAGTATTAAAAAAGGTGAACATGGACTTCAATTAGGTTTCCATTTTGAGAAACTACACACACAAGGAGCCAACTTGTTAGCAACCAGTTTACTGCAGATGTAGAATTTCATATGCAAACTGCAACATTCATAAGCAACATCCACCAACTAAATGTAGTAAAGTACTACACAGTGAAACACATCTAAGAGCCAGAATCTACTCAAGGTAGAAAATGTCTACAGCGCTGGCATACCTTATGGGGAATTATGCATGTTTAATCTGTGTAAGCCAGAAACTGTTTAACACAGAAGTGAAAAGGAAATCTGAGGCCCATCAGTAGAATCACTCTATCATGGAAAGCAATTACCTAGTGTGTGTGTGCACAGTGCAAGACAGGAGCAAAGGGGCTGATCTGAAATGGTGGGAAAGAGAAGAAATTAATAGAGCAGAGAGGTTGGTACATGGCAGGGAGCACAGAGCAGACAGAACAAGCAGAAAGCAGAGGGGCTGGGAAATTCCCCCTTAGGAGATCGAAAACTGTTTAAGTCAGTGGCACTTAAACTTCTGGCCCTACAGGCTGGATGAATGACCCAGGATCAGTCTGTAGGCCAGATCCTGTACACGGTCAGCTTCTGGGATCAGTCAGCAGGTGAGATCCAGCACACCAGCCCAAACCTGCATGCACAGATCTGGCTGCGCGCCAGCCCGATCCCATGTGCCCAAGCACAGCCATGTGCCAACTCAACCCCACATACTGGGATGATCCAGCAGTATGCTTTAGCTTTTCCTTTGGATAGGATGCCCTGTGGCTGCAACATACAAGTGGACCCTAGAACACCCCAGCCATACCCATATTCCCAGTCTCCATAGTAAGATTAACTACTGCTTTAAGATACCACAGGCAGTAACCCCTTATGTGACTACCATCTATTAGAGAGAGTGAGATAACAGCTAATGGCCTCATGCCTATGTCACAGAGCACCTCGGTGCTCTGCTCCTATAAAGAGGGGAGGTGTGCCACAGAGCACGTAGGTGCCCTGCTCCTTAGAGTGGGAACGGCTAGGGAGAGAGCCCTAGTAGTGAGTGGGGAGCTCAGCTGCTGGTTACCAGGGCAGCCAGAGAAGTAATAAAGAAGCACAGGTGCAGGTTGCTAGGGCAACTGCTGGGTGTCAGCTGACTGGAAAGGGCAGGCCTGGCTCCAATTTAAACCCAGGCTGAGGCCAAGCAGGTAGTTCCCTGTCAGCAGCCATGGGGGTAGAAGCTCTGGTTGAGTGAGGAAAAGGAAGGGGCCTGAATGACTGCACAATATGATACTGGTGAGAGAAGGAGAAGCCCTGGAGTGGCTTGAATGTTGTTACAGCCAAATGGTTTAGGTTTATGTTATAGCCAAGGGGCTTGAATCTTCTGTTTACTATTTATAACTGGTGGTTTGGGTGAGGCTATTAGGGTTTGGAGGAGGCCTCATAGGGGACCCATGGTAGCGTGGGGACCCTGGCACCAGAGAGGGTGCAGCATTTTGTGGTGTGCAGACCCCAGCCCTAAAGCAAAGGGGCCAGGCATGGCCACCTGAGCTCATCTGTGGGGCTTTGAGACCCTGAGGAGGAGAGTTGGGGCCAGGCATGGCTACAGCTACCTGAGCCCACCTGAGTATGAGATGCCCTGGAGCAAAGGGGGTGAGAGACAGGGGCTGTGGAGAGCCTGAGCGCCAGAGAGGGCACAGAGAGCGAGACAGACCAAACAACGTCAGTACATCTGTGAGGCTTGGGGCATGGTACAGGGGTGGTTGGAGCCATGCATTGCCCATAAGGCTGGGGTGTACAGGAACCCCCTTATAAGAACAAAATGAGTGACAGCAGAGAGAACCATGACCAAGAGGATGAAAGGCAGCCTCCCTTTAATATTTATAAGATCAAGATGTGGAGGCAAGATTTGAGGGTGCTCTGAAGCAAACTTGGCACTGTAAACTGGTGCTAGGGGGATCACTGCCACCCCCAGGACCCCGCTCTGTGATAGCCTATATAAAACTAGTGCATTCCTCTTCAAAGTTTATCTATTGTGAGTGGATAAGCTGTATATCTAGCGACTAGAACTGGTTGAGAAATGGCTTTGCCATCCCATGAAAATATTGAAGATGTGAAGAGACAAGGCTAATTCTGTATAGGATGAAATCAAAGCCTCCCAAAATTATTCATTTAAAAAAAAAGAAGATGCAGACTATACGATGACTATCCTATATCCCTAGAATAGCCGATAATGCAGTGGCTCAGGCACTTGGCTTAGCTGCTTTGTCTGGCTTGGAGCAGAAACAAGCAGAAGTCCCAGCTGAGACCAAAGAAACCTTTGCAACTAAAATGTTGCTTAATCTGATGCATCCCCACAAAAGGTTTTAGTTTTGATGAATGGACATTTTCCAACAAAACATTATTTCATCAAAAAAAAAATCTAAACCGGGCCTACTAGTGATGAAGCTATATGTCACAAAAACTTCATTGCTTGGTGTCTGAAACAAAGTATTTGCTTTCATCAAATATCCAGGCTTTCCAACTGCTCCTTTTAAATTACATGTGGAATCCTCCGATACAGAGATAGGCTGCTTCCTGCTCCTCTTTTACCTATGATATGTATGAATTGCTCCAACAATTTGCTTCTAGTCCTGCCAGAGTTATGTGGCTATGCTGAAAACCTAGTCATTGTCTCAGAAAAGAATGAATGCCCTGTTTAAACACGAAAAAGAAATGACTCTGTTGTATTGCTGTGTCATTAACAAATACTTACATTACAGCTGCTGGGGCCAAACTCACTGCTAATAATATTCCACTGAGTGTGATGCAAGGATAGATTTGGCCTTTTGCCTCTAAGGTAGGCCATTTGAAAACTAAAATGTAAATTGCAAAAGATTTTTTTATGGGGTATTGGTAGATAATATTTACTTTGGGAGCGAACCTACAACCAATTTGGGCCCCATTGCATTTGGTGCTTAGCAAATGTATAATAAATGATGGTCTCAGTCCCAGAATGAGATTTTGCAAAGTATCACATAAAAGAAAAATTTAAAATAAAGTAAATAAAGTATGTAAAACTCAAGTAGAACGTTTTAGTTTTTCAAAATAAAGAAAGTGCCACACTCTAAGCTGAACAAAAAAACACTCCTTCCCTCTTCTTCCAAGCACAGGGCCCAAACCCGGGAAACATAGTTGGTGCCACATCATCAGGTGTTTAGTATCCTAACTCCAGCACAGACTTGCTGTTGGTTTACACGCAGGGCCTGATCATATTTGATCCTACTCAAATGCCTGGAAAAATGGCAAGACACCTGACAGTTTTGTTGCACATTCATCTTAGCCTTAAGACTAAATCACAAAAAGCAGGAACAGGAGAGAGACCCATCCACTTTACACATTAACTCTTTCAAGGACTCAAGCAGAATGAAATAGGCTCACACTCCGGCCCCTGACAGACATCCAGCTAAAGGTACGATAGGATGTGACCACAAGTCCCAACAACTGAGCCTCCTGTCAAGCTCTCGGCCTTGGTAGTGCATCAGTGAGGTGTCAGTGAGTCTCCGAGGTTGGGAGCCCTGATCAGCTAGTCAACCTGGCCCCACATTCTATTTAAGGCACAGTGGGAGCCAGCTGCAAAGTTTTTGTGTAAAAGCTTTGTGGCTTATTCCCAGTTTTACGGCACCATTAATTGCATGAGTATATGGCTGAGTTACTACTTAAGATACGATTAACTGATTAATGACACTTTAAGCGTAACGTTTGCTAAGAGCCATAGGTGCCTAATAGGTTAGAGAAGGATCTGGCCAAAGATTAATCCTAGTATTCCAAGGTATACAGAAACAGCTAGAGGTACATGGCAGGAGGAAACTTTGTGTACCATTTTTGCTTCTCATATGCACTTAGGGTGCTGACAGATGTGTGGGGGAGTGGGGATCTGAAGTTGATCCAATCAGCTATTAGATGTAAGCACCCAAAAAGCCTCATTGAAATGCCTGATCTATACGGACATTGTGCAATCCAGGTCCAATATTGTGCAGTGCCTCCTGTGGGCATGTGCTGGGTTCAGTGTAGAAGTGCGCTGAGTTTAAAGTAAAGCACCATTTGTTTGTTTTTTCTTTTCTTTTTTTTTTCTTTTTTTTGAGCGGGGAGGGCGGGGTTCACATTTGCAGATATCCTTATTGATGAGTCACCCTAGCTAGGTAGTCAGACTCCCAGGAGGGTATGTCAAAAAATCAAGATATGTCGAGCTTTATGCCTATGCATATTTGCAAGGTTATATAAATAGTTCATCATAATGCATATAGGTTTATTAAACTGAACCTATGCTTTGCGTTTTCTCTTTTTCTATCTTCTCACTTCCTACAGTAAACAAGAGGTTTGAATTTGAACTTAAAAGTTGCTTCCTTTGGCTTCTGTTTGAATTTATGGCACTCTCAAAAGTGCAAGAAGTAGGCATCTTAATAGAAAGGTGATAAGACATCAGTGGCAGAAATTTGTTTTCAGCCTACACATGCACACTGTCCAATGTCTGTTCTGGAGTCATTTTATGTCAGAACTTTATTATCCTTTAGACATGCTTTAAGTTTATACACTTTGTTTCATACAAATGATGACACCAACATTCAAAAAAAAAATCAAAAGCATGTTTTAGAAAGAGTATAACAAATGTGGCAATGTAAGAATCAGATAGCTTCTGACAGCAGAATACACAGAAAATATTGACAACAGCTGTAGATGTAGCTAATGCAGCACTGAGTCGGCTCAGTGGAGTCCCTGCAAGACACTGGAAGAATAACTGGATGAGTGAAAAAATGGGATTAATGAAACTCGCCCCATGCAGACAGGCAGAACAAGGTGTATAACACAATTTAAATCTCTACTGAACACTACTGCAAGAAACTAAGTGGAAGAATTAAGTGGGATTTAAGAAGTCCTCAGGCCTTGTACTGAAAGACAGATTTCACATTAGTATAAGTATATGCAACTCCCATTTAAGTAGAGGACATCAACTAGGAAGACGGTATAATGCCTATAGTTATCTACTGCTCTGCTCTGATATTCAAGCTGAATGGTTAAAAAAAAAAGAAACAACTGTAAGTAAGCCATTTGACTACCATGGGAGTTATTTTGTGATTAAACGCAAGTAGGATTTGGCCCTGTCTTCATAGCAGTTCATTCAAATGCTAGTACATTTATGATTCAGAGATTATTCTGGAATAGTTTTACAAGCTACAGAATCCTAAATACAGCTGTCTACAGTCAGAGCTCTCTTGCCCAGAACGCTAAGAACCCATGACTTGATGCATTCTACTTGCAAAAAATAAACTCACAGTAGTTTCACGTTTGTTCTGCCAAGATTGTCAGAGGCCTCTGAATGTCAATCCAAGGGAAAACACTGATGACCAGGAGAGAACTTCCTGGATATAAGAATGGGGGTAAAAAATTGAACTTAAGAATTTGCAGCATTTCTGATAGTATTCACTAAACCCATGTTGTTTTACAATGCTGAGGAGCAACCCCATGGAACGCATGTCAAAATAAATCTCTTTTTCATTATTCGCTTTTCATGATTGTGCTTATCCATGAGATTGAAAGACCAATCTCTACATAAACAAATCAGATCGACATAATCCTTTGTGATCTAATTCTGTGACAGGGTGGTCTGGATTACTAATCTCTTTACTAATGAAGGTGAGGGTTGGAAGAAGGAAAGGGAAAGCAAGAGAGTTATATTTCCTTTTTAATCTTATTGGCTGCTTTCACATAATTTTTGTTTTGTTTCCAATCTTCTTCTTCCTGTTGTGTTCAGAAAACCTAATATTTACCTTATATTACTAATACTACATTAGACAGAAAGGGGTGGCACCAAGTCATTTTGCTATTTATTTACTTTATCATAGTTTTATATAAGCCATAAGAGAAACCAGTTATACATTTTAATATAAATGCTGTACTTGTCCTGTATGACAGATACATAGCCTAGCAATCAGAAATCTGTAGAAGCCAACAAATGGATTTGAGAGGGACGAGGAAAAATATTCCTTCAGGACCTGTATCTTGGGAAGGCCACATACAAACACATTTCCCTTAGAAATGGTAGGAAATAACAAATATCTGCAATGGAAAAATTTAGAAAAAAAGAATTTAAAAAAAAGTTTTTAAAAGCCTAGTTTTTAAAAACTATGCATTCTTTTTTCTGTTTACGTATCTTGCCAATAAAAAGACAATGAAAGAAAAAAAACCTGAAAAGTTTTAAACTGTGTTTGGAACTCCAAAACAAATCCAGTTTTCATCCAAAACAAACAAACAATTAATTTTGGGCAAAAAGTCTCAAGCCATTTCATCTTCTCTTTTACCAGATGGAAACAATGCTAACTTCATCAATAAAACCATCTCTTAGTCTATGAAAAGAAACTTGAGTAAATGTTTCAACTAGCATTGGAAATACTACCCCCCAAACATTAAGAATGACTCCATCACCAAGTTGATAGTGATTTACATCATGGATACCTTCCTCTCCTTTAATTGGTTCCAAATGTTTCTATGGTTTGTTTCTACCACACCCTCAAAATGCCTTTAAATTTATGATAAAAAAGATAAAGGCCTGAGTCTTCATCCTTTTACACTAGCTCTACATAGGTCTGACTCCACTGATTGTAACATCAATATTTTATTTAGGCAGGTGATTAGTAAGCATTGCTAAGCTGGGATATTATTTAGGGAGTTCTGATTTCATATTCTATTTTAACAGTCCACTTGCTTTTTATGTGTTGTTCTGTCTTTCACTGTAATTGCCCTAAGCCTTCTAAGAGAAGTGTGAAATCTAATAAACAAGAAGAAAATCATTAAAAAAACGGAAAATGAAGGCAGATCATTTTTAGTGATGGTGTTTTTCATTAGTGTCCTATAACACTTTACTTTCTTCTTCGTTGTGGCTATCTGGCAGATAATGCATGAATGCCCACAATAAAATGTTATGCAGGACAACAGCCCAATGCTCTAGACCAGTGATCAATAAGGTTTTGCAGTTGCAGGTTGGATCACCCTGGCTTGGGTTCAAGGCAGGGTAGTGCTTCCAACTGCTGCTGCTATAATTGTCCAATGCTGCTTCTCCTAGCTGCCAGTGTGGACAAAGCCTCTTCACACTCCTGCTTCTTCTCCACACAGACAAAGCTCCCCTGTGACACCAAGCTGCACAGTGCAAGTGACTGCTGGAAAAGGGTTTCACCTGCATTATGTGCTGGATGACAAGGAGAAGCAGGGGTGGCAACAGCTGAATCAGAACACCATGGGCCAGATCCAAAGGCTTTGCAGTTCAGATATGGCCAGATGCTGTTAACCCCTCTTTTCTCTAAGAAGCAGATAGCAAATCTACATTAAATTTTATAAATATTAGTTTTTGATACTGCTGATTCTTTTAGTTGAGCCAAGGGTACATCTGGGGTGGGAGTGGCAGGGAAGTGGTGCAGTTTCACTTCTCTAATTCTTCATTCCTGCAATGGTCTTAGTGCTCCACTAATCAAGCTCTCCTTTCTTCTGCAGTTCCGCTGCCTATAAACTGCTCCTGATAATCTCTTCCTATTCCAGTCTTGCAGACTGTTTTTTAATTCTAGCTAAAAACCTTAACTCAGATGTGGTAATATCAACACAAGTGAACATTAATCGGGTGAAGAAATATCTTTCAGTGAAGCACTGGATGCACTATCAAGATGTTCAAGAAGGCTTGATTTTGATTTATGGGTATGTGTTGCAGGGCACTAAGATGCTTGCTCCTTTAAGGGCAGAAAACCGCCTAGGGAGAGGGCCCTAGCAGGACCCCACAGGTGCCAGTTACTGTGGCAGCAGACTAATGTGGGAATTAGCCTGTATCTGCAGCTGATCTGCTGACCAGAAGAGGCAGGGCCCTGGGCACATATAAACCCCAGGGCTGGGACTAAAGACTTAGTTCTCGGTCAGCAGCCAAGGGGGAAGGAGGTCTCCTAGGGAAAGCTAACTGGAGAAGCTTGACTGCCTGTTCTGCTTCTGGTAGGATTAAGGGGCTCCAGCAGCTCACCAGGTGCCCTGGCCTACAAGGCACTTAGTGCTGGGGGGGAAGTTTGACTCTTTTAAAGGGACAGAGTGCACCCTCAACTGCTAGTGTTATGTTATAGCCTAGAGGTTCATATTTTGGGTGCTGTTTATAAACTGATGGATTGGGCTGAGGCTACTGGGGAAGGAAGAGGTCTTACTGGGGGCCCACTACAGTGTGGGGATCCCAGTGCCACGGGCGCGGTGACAAAGGGGCTGCGGAGAGCCACATGCCAATGTGGGCATAGAGACAAGGCTGCAGAGAGCCCAGCACCAGTGTGGGCGCAGAGACAGGACTGCAGAGAGCCCAGTGATGACCAGAGGCCTAGGTAGACTAGGGCCTCAGAGAAACAATGTGTGAATGCCATCTGGGAGACTTGGGGCATGGTAAAGGGGTGGTTTTGGAGCCACGCATCTAGCCCATAAGCCTGAGGGTGTCCCGTGATGCATCCATTTTGAGCAGGACCCAAAAAAGGGGTCCAAGAACCCACAGGGTTCAGCAGGGTCCATCAGGACTATGTCCAAACAGAAAGTCGAGGGCAGCCTCCCTATATTATAATTAGCAGCATAATGTGGCAGGCGAGGAAAAGGGTGCCTGTTGGGCAAGATTGGCAGAGTCAGAGAGCCCTAGGGGCGTCATGGCCGTGCCTGTGGACCCCATCCTGTGACAGTCTGAAAGAAATATATAGTTAATTCTAATGACTACATGACAGAATAAACAACCTCTTGTAATTATTTTGCTATGTTATTAATTTGCTGTGTTTTTAATAAACAACAAAATTATTCTTGTTTTTACTTTCATATCTAAACTGAATAATATAACTCTAGGTTCTTAGCATATTAGTAAGCTTCCAGTCCCTTTTTACTTGGAGAAAAATGTGTTGTTCTTATGTGCAATGATAGAGCACGCCATTTGTACTCCACTTTCAAACTCCTAGATCCATCCATGAATAGGGTTTTATTGAACAATTGGTTCAATAAAAGATATAACCAAAAAAATCCTTGCCACTCGTTGATTTTTCTAGGTCAGTTTTGTTTGGCTTCTACTCATAAAAGTCTAATATGGGGGGTGGCGGTAGGGGGGTGTTCAGTAAGGACTCTGGTTATAGTGTGTATTTTTAGTCTTACGTTTCATTGTTGACTGTAAAGTGTTTTTTTTTTAAACCTAGATAAAGCTTGGTAGAAAAATCTATCTTTCCTAGCTCTGGTGTAATGGGTAGCTGCAAAGGTGGCTTATGGTTGAATTTAGTGTAATTGTTTAACTGTTGTTCATGTTATAGGTGAAAGTTTATCACTGGTCACACAAACCTGACTGATTGATGCATGGTTAATGCACATAGAACGTTCTATATCAGGACCTACGCTTATTTTCCTGTCACTTTATCCTACATAAGCAAAAAGTCTACAAACATTTGCTAACATAAAGACACCTGCAAAGCTGCTGATGAATGAAATATGCTCTATGAACAGCTGCACTTTTACTTCCAAAGTCTGTCACCATTCCCAGTCCAATTCTCAGGTTGAGCATTACAAAAGCATGCAAAAAACTAACAACCTAGGAAATAAACCAAGCCACCTACCCATATAAATTTTACTCCTTCACTCATAGGCAGCAGTATAAAGACGTGGCTGGGTGCTTGGGTCAAGTAGAAGCAGCAACTTCAAGTTTCTACCATGATCACAAAAGGGTGGCTGACAGAAGCAGCCACTTTTTTTATCAACCCCTCCTCCCCCATCAATGCCCAGGGTAATTGCCCCTGCTGCCCTCCCCTTGTTATGCCCCTGCTCATAGAGCTCTCTTAATACTGCTTTCCACCACAAAATATGCACCATGGTTTTAACTCTTCTTCCCAAGAAATTCAGCCTTCTACCACTAGATTTGACCACTTCCTGCATGCTGTCTTTCACAAACTGCTCTCTCAAGGTAACTACTGCACTAAAACACCCACAACTACTAGTTCTGCCCCCAAAAAAGATTTAGGTAAAAGGGCGAATGCTGAAAGGCAAAATTAAGGTAGAAGGGACGCTGAAGTACCCAATCTGGAAGTGTCAATATGGTAGTCTGTTATGTTTGTTGTACGGTCAGTTATTCAAACTGCTTCAGAACAAAGGTTTTTGTGTACCTTAGTGTGGTTACATGGGTACAGTAGTTCTTGTGCATTTATGGTAGCAGTAGTACACAGACTTAACACTGTTGAAAGAAAGGAAACTGTAGGTTGATTTCCTCCGTGTAAGGCTAAGTGAGCTGCAAAACATGAAAGAGGTGTGTCTCACAGCTGGCACCTCCCACAAACAGTTCATTAAAGGTGAAGGGCTGAATTCTAAGCTGATGTTAATGAGCATAGATAGCTCTACTGGGTTCTGTTGATTTATACCCACTGAAGATCTCATTCTTACTGTTTTTGAGAGTTTCAAAATACTCCTAAAAACCAAAAACCCTCAAAAAGAGATCATGTTTACTATAGCCATTACATCAGGGGTGGGCAAAATGCAGCCCATGGACAGATGTGGCCCACCAGGCCATTCTATCCAGCCTGTGGGGCCCCTAAAAAATTTAGAAAATTAAAAGTTATCTGCTCCTGGCTGCCTGTCATGTGGCCCTCAATGGCTTGCCAAAACTCAGTAAGCCAAAACTCCACCCAAAATAACTGCCCGCCCCTGCATTACATATGGTTTCATAGGTCATATTCTAGCCACTACAAAATGTTTCAGGGTATCCAAATGTAAATATCAGCAGAACTGTTTTTCACAAATGTAAAGAGAGGTTGTGAACTCAATTTAATTTAATAATATGCAATAAATGTGATAATAGGCAAAGGAATATGATCCATAGAAATGCATTTTGTTTGCTTACAGAGCAATTGAAGACAGAGAATAATGGAAGTTAACAATAGTGTTGGGAGCTACTGGATACATTTTGCTTGCTCCTAATTCAAAAGCAAGAAATGAGGTTTTTGGTCTTTGTATAGCATACAGATACTACCAATAAGAAATTCCACTAGGCATTGCCAGATTCTCTATCTGGCCTCTTTCAGCTTTTCTTGATATCTGTATCTGCTACCTTGCAGTTTCAATTGGAAGGAATAGTAAATCTCAGGATCAAGTTTACCAGGAGACGTCCCAGAATTATAGACTCTATGGCTAGAAGGGACCCCAAGCGTCCAGCCCTTTACACAGATGCAGGACATGTACCTGTTGTCCAAAACATGGCAGCCTGTTCCCTTGAGTCACTAGGAATTTATATCCAGAAAATTTACCAGGGCACTAAAGTAACAGCGTTCTAAACATGTATAATAGCCAACATTCTCTTACCCCTAAAAAAGAGCAACAAAAAAAAAAAGGAAAAAAAGAAACCCCAAAAAAGCCAAATGAGTGTTGATCTATGAAGAAAGAAATTGCTATAATTCATCACACTATACATCCCATGAAACTGAAGTGTAATACAAAAAAGTAAATACTGCACTCTAGGATCACTTGTTATATGACAGTTGATACTAGAGAATCTTAGAGAAATAGCCCTTGTGCAGCTTGCACAACAGAGATAACTGCATTGTGACAAATATGATAGAAAAGCTGTTTCTGCCACAAGAAACAAACACATATATAGAGAAAAGCAAAACCATCTTTTGGGCAAATCATGCAAGACACATTTATGTATGTGCCTCTCCTGAGATTAGGTGAGGTGTTTTTATGAGGTGTAGTTTTGACTACCCAGAGTTTTCCAAGAGATGGGTGGAAATGGAAAATAGTTCACTTATTACCTGTGCAGGCAAAAAGAAGAGAATATTACTTATACCAAATGAATAGATTGTATTTTTTCAGTCTCTTAATACCTTCAGCTGATAATTGCATCAAGTATGCAATGTTGTTTATGACAATGCCATAATAAATTTGTAAATTTACTGAATAAATTATTTAAGTCATACCACCACAGACTATATATATACTTTACATGTTAGATCATTTTCCTAATCCCACCTGTATATTTTTACTGAAAATTCTCCTCCGCATAAAGACCATCTATATCTTGCCAACCACACTTTCCAAAGATGTTTCTTGAAGGAAAAGTTCTGTTTACTTTGTGTAAGTCTGCTAGTGCAGCGGTGCAAACTGGAAAAACCATGAAGACAGCACACTACTGTACAGAAAGAACTAAAAAATGTGTTTCCTCCATAATCAAAAACTGACACAATGCAAAAATTTGATAGGTCATTATCAAATTATTTTTAAAATTGTACTTCAGGAAAAGATGGGTTATTGAGTATCTTCAAAGACTGGGAATATCAATATGCCACTTTTTTTAACTCTGTAAATAAGAAATTAGAATCCATGACCGATTAGTAGTAATCCAAAGCCAACTTTAGGCTTTTTAGTAACCTGCATTTAGTAACCTAGCCACCCCTGGCAGTGCCAGGACAAAGAGATTGCATGTTGATGAAGTAATACAAAAAGTTAATATTATGCCTGCCCGTTGTAGTGCATACTCAGGAACATCAGCCTGGATCCTTTCAGAAACAGGGACATTTTCTGCTCAAGATACAGTAAGGAATTTTAATCTGACTTTTTAACAGGGTCCATGCAATTTTTTAATGTAATTTTAATTTAATACAGGTCAAGCTGCATTTAAACTGAAATCCTTCATTTGTCTCTAACAAAGATCTCCATACAAAAAGACAGTAAATGTCCCAGAATAAAATCATCATACAACTGCAATTACAAATACAATAATCACTGACTGCATGTTAAGGTATACTTATCTTAAATCATTCGTACTTTATCTATGGACTCTACATGGCTCCCATGAACACAGTATGCAACCAGTCCACAAACTTGGAAACCTATCACTTGACAACACATTCTCGTGAAATAAGGAAATATCTATATCCTCCTCACTGGGGAACTGAGGCACAGAGAATAAGGCCCCTCCCACAAGTTAAGCACTCAAATACCCTTGAGGATATGGACCCAAATGACTTGCCTGTGGTTAGCTAAGGAAGTCTGTGGCAAAACAAAGACTTGAGCTTAGGTCTTCCAAATCCCAGGCTACTATCCCAACCACCAGATCATACTGCCTCTTCCTCTTTTAATGATGACAGGAGATGTAGAAATCCACTGATCTATAGTTAACCACACAAAAGCCTCATCTAGACCACATAATGTTGGCTTTCTTACTTCAGAAAAATCTTTTTACCATAGCAGAAGCAACTCTTCTATTAGTACCATTTACAGGCACAAACTGTGATTTCTTGGAGGTGGAGGCACATTCAAATATTTGGCTCTAAACACAATTTTTGCTGTGTTTCTTAAGCACTGTCAATAAGCACCTCCGAGGACACCCATTCTTAATGCTGTAGGAGCACAGAGAGAGAAGAGGAGGGAAAGTGGGTGTAGATTCTTCAGTACAACACACTTCATTTTTTCCTATCAGGCATAGTCAGCAGGATACATTGCTTAACAGTGTCAGTACAGAAATCACCCACACATTTATGGGCTAAAAGTAAACATACAGCTCTATATTTTCAAAATTCTTCAGAAGTGAGACCATATGATCAAGGACACCCCAAAGAGTTTAACTAGATAAAAAAATAAACCTGACACTAGTCTATTTTTATACCATCATCTAAATAAGCTTCTGATGGTAAGTTACATTGGGTGCGTCTACAAGGGCACTTTACTGTGACATAGACCAGTATTAGATTATGTGTGGGCCAGTATTAGGGTGCAGTAAATTAACTCCACTGTAAGACAGTACTCTCAGGAACAGTGGCTGGCTAGGGCACAAGGGTGCTAAAGTACGGAGGCTGTATGCTGCCTAGTCACATGTCTCCACAGGTTCTGTACCCTGCTGCCCTAGCCAGCCCCTCTGCTGCCTGATGCTGCCACCCAAAGCCCGGGGTTGACCCCTTGTGCTTCCTGCCAGCCCAGGGCTGCTCTGCCCTGGCTCAAATTGCTACTGTCCCAAGCATGTGTGTAGATGCCGCACCTGGGAGCAGTGTACTCTAGCTCAAACTGCTCCAGAGTTTATTGTGTCACATTAATTTCACATGTAGATGCACCCAACTGAACTCAAACAATAAGTGAACATACAGAACTATTGTTCGATAGCAATTTTGTTTCATCATAAATAATAATAAAAATAAGGTGGTTGTAACTTACGCAGCTACAAAACAATAACTTTGATCTAAAAGGGTGCAACTTCTAATATAAAATAATGTTTGCATCTAACAAAAAATTAGCTTTTTGTAGTCCTCTACTGCCATCTATAGTCCCCTAACAGCAGCATGTAGTGCTTTCTAAATGTCTAGTGTCCATTCTAGCAATCTCATTAAAACTATTGGTCCTGACAAAAGGGGGAACATTTGAATAGCTATCAAATATTTAGCTCCAAATATGAGGACATGAAACAGCCAAAATATTAATCTTTTCAATAACTGACTTTCCTTTTTCTAGTCTATTATCTTCTCTCTCTTTTCTGTCATCTCTGCTGATCAAAAATGAAATATCAAAATAAACCAAAATATATTCTTTTTGATATTTTACAAGAATCCCAACAATTCCTTAAAGAAAAAGTAATAAGAAAAAATGTTATGGATATATGAAAAAAATTGTTATGCATTTGATTCTTACAGCACCGTCTTTCTCTATGTCACTATAGTTATATTAGTAAACAAAAGTTTTAAATTATATATCCCCTGAAATATGGAGCTGGACAAAGATGAAAATGCATTTCTTCCCTCCTCCCATATACAGCAATTGAATTAAGAGTAGAGTATATTACAGTGACAAAGTAAATGCCAGAATATTCACTGAGAAGATGGGTCAGATCATTTGGAGAAAAGGGTAGATATATGTGCCTTTCTAAACTAAGTAAATATGAGTGAAAGCAAGAGTGAGCACACAAGCTTTTGTGAACCAGAGTTCATTTCAACAGATCCTCTGGCCAAAGGAGCCAAAGCCACTTGCTGCAGTTAAGGATCTAGCCCGTTCTTCTGAACAGGAGTTCAGACCTCTTTTGCTATGGAGGTTATGGAGATGTTGAATGAGGTATGGGGAAATTCAGAGCACTGACTTGAGCTGAACAGTTAATCTACACAGCAACAGGAGAAGCAAAATTCTTCTAGGCCAGTGGTTTTCAACCGGTGGTCCACAGACCCCTGGAGGCCTGCAGACTATGTCTAAGGGGTCCAGAAAGAATGACTATGATCAGTCAAGAGTATGTGAATACCTACGCTTACAATTCAAAGGGGCCCACACCTCCACTTGAAATTTCCGAAGAGGTCTGCACATCCGCTGGAAGCTTTTTAGGAGGCTTCAAATGAAAAAAAGTTGAAAACCACTGTTTTACGACACTGATGCCAATTAGTCAACAGCACATCCAGGCGCTCCTTCGGACTTTGCTGAGTGTACAATGGATGGCATGACAGTTGTTATGTGGCCAGTCATTCCATTGCAAGTATGCAGTGTGTCAGCCATTACGCATTCAGCAATATCCTCCCTACAATGATGAACACTGGTAAATTTGTTGCACCCTAGAAATTGCCCTGCCCAAAAGAGCACTTAATATAGTTATTGCAGTGGTTTACAGCAACCACCTAAGGCAAAATGCCAGAGTTTCACTACAGTAAATTACAATATTTGACAAAATACTTTGAAGTAAGGAAGGTGCTTTAAAGACATCCATCCCTGTATTGTCATTTTCTCAAAGCCGTATTGCTGTATTCTACCACTATGTCACCTACCTGTACATATAACTGCATTCCTGGCACCAGCAATGAAAAATAATAATAAAACTGCACTCCCATAGCACCTTTCATCCAATGATCCCAGAGCGCTGCACAGTGATGTGCAGGACCTACTATTCCCACTTTTGAAATGCCTTTCAAATATACCACAGAACCTCAGTCTGGGAAAGAAGGGGAGCAACAATGCATCTAACAGTCTCACTGCACCACCTTGCCTAAATAACATGTAATAATATCCAACTGGTGGCCTGCGGGCTGCATGCAGCCTGCAAGGGATTGGCGTGGGTTCCCCAGAGCTCCTGCCCAGATTCTTGCTCCTGCTATTGCTCAGGCTGCAGCTGCAGCCAAGGTCTCTACCTCCACCCTACCTCCCTCAGCTTTCGCTTCCCATTCCTGCCCCGAGAACCTATGTTGCTGGGGGAGCCCAGGGTGTGGTGCAGCAAGGGAGCCAAGTTGGAGACCATCTACATGCATAGGGCTGGGGTTGAGGAGGGCTGCATCTACACAGTGCAGTGGGAGTCAAAGGAGGTGCAGCCCTGGGCCCTCTGGCTCACACAAGCACAGCCACTTGGGCATGAAGCCTCTTGTTGTACAGCCCACACAGCATGCACCCCCTGGCCACTAATAAGCTGACCGACCAATGCCTGTTTCGTGCTGGTAAGTTTGGTAGCAAAATCATAAAGATCAAGGGTACATCAGTATTAAATACTACTAAAAAAAAGATAAATGATATTCATTGACGTTGTTTATCACTTCAGTATATGACCCTACTTGGAGAAACTATTGTGAACAGGAAAGGCGATTTATCACTCTGTGGAAAAAAAAAGTGTGGGACAAATTATAGCTTTAAATGAGGAACTGATGTTACTGTAGCTATCAGAATTAAAATCATATTGAATGAATCACTGTGTAGGATCGTGGTAAGATTTTCATGTAGCCAGACTGACATCTTGTGGTCTTTCCAGATCCCTTAAAGATTTACTTGCAGGAAATGAATGCGTTAGTCATTAAGGCACAATAAGCACATTTCTATTTTTTTAATGCAGGCAACAGGAAGCTCTAACAATCTGTCACAAATGTGATAATGTGTACAATCTGTCAGAAGTGTGAAGAACTGCAACAATGTGAAATGTGTGCTCTGTTACTTGCTAGGTTCCATACCTCTATTTTTCATGTCAAACATGGTTGGTGAAGTCTCTTGAATACCAAACAAGTGTTAAGCTGGTAAGGATCTTAGGTTCTGACTTAGTATCTCATTGGTTTAACATCAGAGGAGGTGCTGAGGGAAAAGATGCCATGCAATTTACAGATACGATTGCTCTCTATTTGTGATCTGGCTTGGTATTCACGTGTTACCTACCTACACTGCAACTGTTTTGCTCTTAGGCAAAAAGGGGCATTGCCAGACTAAAACAGTTAAAAAAAATAATCATGAGTCTACCATCCCCATGATTAAATTACCTAAAATCATATTATTTTTAATGACCTTGGTTTGTTTGGGGGGTTTTTCATGCTAAGCCTGTCTCCACTACTAAGAAAGCTAATAACTTATTTTTAATTAAAATTGAGTCTTTCACATAATCGTGTGACTCCAGGAGACAAAATTTCGGGCGTGCTCCAGGGTGGCGAGAAGGGGGCATTTTTATTAGAGCAGCTCTCAGGAACCACTCTAATTAAAATACCTGCAGTGTCTCATGTATTCAACGTCCTGTGCTTCAAAATGGTGGCAGAGGTGCTTTAACATTAATTCGACAAGGTGCTTTACTTAAAGCACCCCACTGCCATTTTGAAACACAGGAACTCTGAATACACGTGATGCAGTGGGGCAGGGCCAGCCCTACTCTCTGGAGCAGACAGCACAGCTGAGGGCTGGAAATCATGCTGGGATGATGGGGGGACTGTAATTTAACTTGAACCAGGAGGGGGTCTGGGATAGAAGTTTCAAAAACCAGTTTGACGCAAACCAGTTAAGTCTCATACCCCATTCAACTAGGTTTATCTTAAACCAGTTTCAGCCATTTTGAAACTGGTTTACATGCTGAGCTATTGTTCAGTTACAGGTCTAAACCAGTTTCTGATCATTTAAATTAATTTATGTGCAACTTCTTTCCATTGCCCCAATGGCCATGTTAATACAGTTTCCCCAGCCACGTTGTTGCTTTTTTTTCAAGCCACTTAAATCGTATTAAAGGACTGGAGGCTGGGCAGGAAAGAGGTGAAGGCAATAGGAATCATTATGGGGAAGCATACTCAGAGAAGTAGGTACAGAAGAAGCCTACAAATATGCCTGTACTGCTAGCACACAGCATTTCCCATAGCCCTTGCTGTGCCAAAGAGAACAGTGAAGCTGCTCAGAAGGTAACCCTACTGATCCCTCTCTCACTAATGTCAGGGACAGAGATCACAAGGCTGGCAATGGGTCTCACCCCCAGTTCCACCGCCTCATTGCCAGGTCTGAATCATAAAGAATAGGAATCTGTAGGCAGGGCTTGCTTCTCAGTGGTGCTGCCAGAAGCAGGACAGACCAAGATAGACATGCGCATGATTCTAATTACACCAGGTCAAACAAGCGAACTGAAATTGGAAAGAGATAATAAAACCCAGCAATGTGTTAAAATAAAAAGGGCAAAGTTTGACAGAGGTAGAGAAAGAGAGTGTAGCCTGCCCCTTCTCAAAAGATGTGGCGGTGGTAGAAGACATAAGCAGTGCACAGGGGTGACTTCCATCCAGAATGCCCCAACTTGTGAGGGGGCTTTACAGAAATAGGGGGGTGGGGATGAGGAGAAACCAGTTCTCCCTAAGGATGTGGGGCCACACTTTAACTGAACAGGAGCAAGATTGTGTGGATCCGAGATAATCCTGCCATGAGGTGGCGTGATTTTGAGCCACATAACAAATGCTTTAAGAGTTCCACCTTAACAAGCTATTAAGAGCTCCAGGAGCTGCCTAAAATTTCCATGTAACAAGGCCCTAGTGCAACACTGATTTCCAAGCATGTAAAGCCCTCTTATGACATCTACTGGGAAATATCTTACTGCAGTTTCAGCTGCACTAAAAAGCAGAAATGGGAATTAACAGCCCAGAACTTTTCATCAGAAAATATATTTATATATTTTTAAAAATATTTCTGAGTAACTGGGATAGAAGAAGCTGGTTTAATTGCACCCAGAAACAAGTCTAATGAGTTTCTAACATACTTAGGTTTCTTGGTTTGTTAAGTGTTTTTTTCCTATTCTCCGGAGATGCAACGCTAGCCTCACACACCTTGATCATCACACATCACCTGAGAGGACACTTCCCCGCCATATTTGTGCACAGGGCAGGGGTGAATGCAGGTTGCCCATTGTGCCCATTGCAGGCTCAGGGCTCCCTGCCCTGCTGCCATTCCCTCAGGAGCCCTGCATTGGTTGTGCACTTCCTGCCCACCCAGCAGCAGCAGGGATGGTGGCAGTGTCATGGAGTTGTGCCCCCCACTGCTGCTGGGCAGACAGAGGTCATGCAGCTGCACAGGGCTCCCAAGGGAAAAGCAGCAGGGAGGGGAGCCCTGAGCCTGCAACTCGTAGCTCACATGTGCCCCTGCTCCACTTGGCTTTGCTCTGGCCATACTGCCAGCAATGGGAGGGGGGGAGGGGAGAAGGGGGGAAAAGGGAGGGAAGTTAGGGGTGGGCATTTGTCCCACCCTTCCATTTTGAAAAGGTGGTCACCCTACTCTTTGGCTTCTTTCTGCCTCTATGACTACTACCCCAGAGGAGTGGTAGAAGGGAAAATCCCATTTTTACTTCCTATTCAAGTTCCAAACATCATCTCAATGCCCCTAATATAGTCATCAGTAAACTGGGAGATTTATCAGGGTAAGTATCATAAAATATGTTAATACCAAAAAAAAAGAGCCAGCCCTAACTTGGTTACATTTTCTAATGGCTGTTCCAGTGATCTTTTTTTTTTTTTTTTAACAGAATCTAAGCAAGGATAATAGCCCTTATATTTATAAGCATTATGCTATAATCAGTCTAGTGCGCAGCAGAGCTTTTAAATGACAGAATGACAATATAAGCATTATCCCTTCTTAAAATAAGTAGGTGAGAGGGATCTTTGCAAACTAAGCAAAAAATTCCCATTATGCCTTTGCAAGGTTTAGAGCCTCACTTACCACATCTTTTCCCTCAGCACCTCCTCTGATGTTAAACCAATGAGATACTAAGTCAGAACCTAAGATCCTTACCAGCTTAACACTTGTTTGGTATTCAAGAGACTTCACCAACCATGTTTGACATGAAAAATAGAGGTATGGAACCTAGCAAGTAACAGAGCACACATTTCACATTGTTGCAGTTCTTCACACTTCTGACAGATTGCACACATTATCACATAATTCATCTTTGTAGTAATATGGAGTGCCTTTCTTTTATATGCAGTATGGCATAATAAGCAGTATAATACAATACAGTTGCAAAAATGTACAAAATATCATATATAATAGTTATCATGTGGAGCACCGTGGGGGCAGCCATGAGCTGAATGGAGGGTGGGGGGGCGACGCAAGCAGACTGTACTTACACCCTCACCTGCACCACACTTCCCAGATAAGCTCTGCTGCATGTGCACCCTACCCCTCCTCCCACCCCAGCCTCACCTGGCTCCCAGGATCTAGCATGAAGGCAGTCCTGCCCACAAATGCACACACCAATGCCCCCAGATGCACACACTCCTGACACCCACACCGCCACCTTACAATAGTAACATTTTATTTTGAGCTATTATGCAATTGCTTCTATATACATTACTCAAAAAATCATAAATCAGGAACAGGAAGCTGGGAGGCAGAGAGTTAATGGGATGGAGGTGGGTAATGAAATGGGAGGTGGAAAGGAAATGAGGGTGGGGGGATCGGTGATGAAATGAAGGAAGTCAGCCAGTGCAGGATAAAATAAAAAGAAGTAAAAAAAAAATTAGAAGAAATAAAGAAGTAAATTTAAGATGGTCTCATGTTTTAATAAATTGGGATTTGGCTGTATGGAATGCTGGCCATTAGGGCTGTGAAAGGCTTCAGACAGAGCTTTGGATCCAGAGAAGCTTTGGACACTTCAGGGTCTGAAGCAGCATGTCCACATTGAAACGCTGGCCTCGTCAGGCTTCCCAAAGTGATTGTGATTGGTAACTGGTAACACAGTAGGTTAGCAACCAGGTCTGCAGTAGTGACTCCCACGCCCCAAGACAGGCACAGTCAGTCCCACAAGCACTCACTCAGGCATGAGTTTTGTTTGTCAGCAGCTAGGAGTGCAGGGCCCCGAAACCCCCTGCACCTATCTCCTTGACAGCTGGCAGGCATTGTGGCCATGGCAGGGGCCACCATCCCTGCAGCTGTCACCCTGCTGCGCCTCAAAACATTCAGTGTCACTCATGACACAAGTTTTCCTTGTCTGCAGCTTGAGGCGCATCCCCTATACCGATCTTCTTGAAACTTAGCAGGATTTGTGGCCTCAGTAAGAGCTACCACGTCTGCAGTTTTGACCCCCCTGTGGTGTAACTCATGGAAGTGACAGGAGTTTTGCTTTTAAGGATTTGGGGTATAGCTCCCCACAAATCCCTGCCCCGATCTTCTTGAAACTTGGTAGCCTCTGCTGAGAGCATGAAACCTGCCATCTCTGCAAGGTTCATCCAAATCGGACAAAAAACAAAGTTATAGATAATTCATTGATTCCCCCATTATACCCTATGGCCGGATCTCCAAAGCTTTGGAGCTGCTTCGGCCAGATTGAGGTGGAAACCCTGTCTGGAGCTCTAGATTGTATCACTGCCATCCGAAGCAGCCAGATCTGAAGCCGGATCAGATCACACAGGCCTACTAGTCATGCTTCCTGGGGTGGCTGAGCGGTGGGATAAGTGAAGGAAGGTAGTCTTGGAGGAGCTACTGACCCTGCCGCAGGAAGGAACCCCCAGCTCATGGGGACCCAATCTGGCACCCTACCTTGTCTCCCACCTCAACCCCACTTCTGGACACATCCATGCTCTGTAACCTGGATAGCTGGCAGGTGCTCAGCAGGCTGTTTGCATGGGGCTGCACCCTTGGGCATGGGAAGGTCACATCCCAGGTTGGACTTGGCTTGGTGCAGAACTGACCCCTGGGCAGTAGAGTCCAGGGTGGGTAGAAAGTCCCCACAGAACAGGAGAATAGAACTGCAACTGGGATGGTGGAAGACTGCAACTAAGGGTGGCTCATCAACATATATCAGATATTAACCTGCCCTGGAGTGGTGTAACTTTAAAATGCCTATAATGTGCTTAAAACTAGTGTCAGTGGTTAATGTGTGGACAATCCAGTGGTTAAGAGCTCTAGGAGCTGCCTAAAATTAATGTGTAAAAAGGCTCTCAGTTTGAAATGGGATAAAGACTTCAAATAAACACAATGTACTTAGCTTCTCTTTTCTGTGCTCTTGTATCTGAGCTTATAACATTAGACTTATTTTAATCTATTTTAACAATTTATAGGGGTCATTCTTTTCTTCATGAGCTCTTTGGATAAATATTGCAGCCTCACATGCCTGAGCTTTTCAATTTTCAATTTCCAAGGAAATATGGGAATTATTCATGGAACTAGAAAATGTTAATGGAATATGAACGTGCAAGTTTTACACAGAAGTCACCTACTGTACCTCTTCTGTACTAGAAGACCCAAAACGCATAGCTTGATACTTTTCAACTTGGTCAGCAGCAGCTCCAAGAGTCCTGTGATGGTGCTGTTAAATAAATAATAATTTCTTACACCTGAGCAAGTAAACTGATTACTAGAATGTTTGAGATTTATGTTACGGTATTGCAAAATTACCTAAATTATGCTCTGTGCCCTCTATCCTCCCTTCCTTTGAAGTATCAGACACTAGCCTGACCAGTCTGAAAAACTGAATATGGACTAGCTAAATTAAGTGCATGATCAGGTGTGCCCAATTCTGTGTCCTTTTAATATAAGCATATGCATATAGTGCTTCTCCCTCTCTCATAAGGTATAGATGAGGTTAAGGTTTGCCTTTTACAGAGCTAGAACCCCAGGCAGAAGGGACTTTGTAGAATCCATGAGAGGCTATGGCCATCATGTTGTGGAACGAAATCATCTCCTGGAGGGCTGTTATACAAATAAAACCTAAGGACTAGGATCTACCCCCAGCTATGCCTCTCAGCCCCCTTCTCCTGCCCCCAGTTAGAAACATTTGAATTTATTGGTGCAGACTTTCAATAAAATACACATGGAGTTGAATATGTAACTCCCATTAGCAATAATGGGAACAGAGCACCTAATCCCCACCCCACCACCCCACACACACAGTGCATGTTGAAAATATAACCCTATGAAACTGCAGCTTTGCAGTTACTATACTTCAGTTTATGTAGTTTCCCTTATGCGGCACTAAATGGATTTTCATTCTGTGTCCAGAAGCATTCCAGTTCCTCCAGTAGCAAACAATAAATGAATCTTAGGAGGCTCTGGTGTACTTAGGAGGCTCTGGTGAACCTATCAAAAGAGGCAATTTATTTCTGAACTTGGCACCAGTTGCAGCATGCCTTGTAAATGTCAATTTGTGTATGTGCGAGCATCTGACACTACTCAGCAGCACATGTTGAGGGCCAAGAATTTGGCTGATTCTGGCTAATTTGTAAGCCTAAAAATATTCTCTTTAATCAATATATATATTTGTGCGTATGTGCCTGCTAACAAAATTTTAAACAGGCAGTGGTTTCATGGATCAAGTGCAATGGCCCTATGCAGACCAAGTACATGATGACCTGCTGCAAACTATGTGATGACATGCTTTGAATCACTGCAGAAGAAATAGCCCATATATAGGCATGCTTTGATTTTTATTGTTTGCATGGTCTCACACTGTAGGAATCAGAATAATTTTAATCTGTTTTATTGTTTTGTATGTGTTGACAGAAAGGGCCTGCAAGACCTCTGGCAGCCACAGAATGCACTATATAAGTAAAACATACTATTATTATTATTATTACTACTACTATAGTTCCTATAATGGGCCCAATTCTGTCCCCATTGACGTCAATGGCAAATCTCCCAGTGATTTCATCAGAAGCAAAATCAAGCCAAAAATCTGTGATCAAACCTTATATCATGTTTAAACTGTCAGTACTCTGGGCTAAAGTTTCAGATTTTAGCACTGCTTAAAGTAAGTGGAATACAGTGAAATTCTAACAGGGGTTCTAATAAAACTGCTGTGCTTTTATCAGCTTGAGAGAGTAGAGAAAAGTGGTTAACTGCGCTGGTCTGAATCTCAGGCAGAAGGTAGGGCAGGTGGCATCTTAGGGCATCTGTATACATGCTTCAGGGTGGGGGGAGGCTATTTAATTAGAGCGGCTCTTAAAGCAGCCACAGCGTCATGCGTATTCAGCATCCTGTGCTTCAAAATGGCAGTGGGAGCACTTAAACGAACTTTAGTTCAAGCACCCTGCCGCCACTGTGAAGCATGGGGACACTATGTAGATGTGATGCAGAGGCTACTGGAGTACACTAATTACCACACTCCAGCAGACTCTATTAATCATCCAGCATGTATATAGGTGCCCTTAGAGACAAACTGGTTTGGCTTTCAGTTTTTTTCACTCTGCCCTGAAATCCAAACACTAGACCTGTTAGTTTTTCAGAAGCCACCCTGCCCTACCTTCTGCCTAAGTGTCAGAGAAACAGGCAGCTATCCTATTTATCATTTAAACCATAGCAAAAGAGTTGGTTAACAAGGAGGGTTTTAAAAACCAAGAAAACCCAGCTTCTAACACTGTTTCAGAGCTGTTCAAGAAAGCTGTGTAGTTTGAGGAGAAATACCATTTTTTGCCCCCCAACTTCATCAGTCTTCTTCAGTGGCTGGATCTGAAGGTCTGACTCCCTTCATGCAGCTCCATAGCTTTCTACCTCTCAAATTAAGAGAGACCTGAACTCCCTGCCTGTCTTTATCTTCATTTCTTTCCTCCCTTCTCCTTTTGCTGCCATTCCTAAACATTTCTTGCTTCCTCTCTGCTTTCTATCATGGTCCCATCTCTGCTAAACAGTTCTTCTTCCTGTTAAAAGGAAAGGACACTTCCCACCAACCCAACCCCCACATCTGCCAGGCTCTCTCTCTCTCTCTCTCTCTCTCGTTGCCAGCTTCCACCCTTCCTTGGTGCCAATATGTTACCACAGCTCTTCCTTCCAGAAGTCATTCCCTTTGCTTCCTCTCTGCTTCAAAGTGTTCCATTAACTCCTGACACCACCTCTGAACTACACCATCTTTTGCAAGTAAACTTTCCCCTTTTCTCCCTAGTACCACTCAGGGTGTTTTGCATATATGGATGATCATTTCTTCCCTATAGGCTTATACTTCAGCAATTCTTTTTTTCTTCTTTTTCTTTTTAAGCATAACGAGAAAAGCTCTGGGAAGGAAACATGGATTTTTGTTGAATCCTGCAACTTTGCAAAGACAAACAGACCACATGGTATCCTTCCTTCCTGCATCCTTGTGACCAGGTGTTTAGCAGAATTTAGATTTGTTAGAATCTGACATGGCCACATTGTGAGCGCTTCTGCTATGGCTTCAAACTTCCTACCTCTGAGCTGTCAATCCCTCACTTTAACACCAACACCACCCCAGCCCACACCACATAGTATGAAATAGCATAACAAAGTTGGCAAGTGGCACAGGCTCCAGACACTGATTTAGAAGGACTGCAAGAAGGATAGCTCACAGGAAGCCTGTGTGCAAGGGCAGCACCTTCACCAGGAGATAACCATGTAACACAGTCCCACTCCTCCCTAATTCTTGGCCATTGCCTTCCAGGGCCCCAACAGTCCTAGTTATACCTCTGAGTGTATGTTACCTCAGTAGCTACCTTATCCCACTATACTTGGACTCGGGCTCTTTATGCTCCACAGTTTTTAAGAGCTTTATTTAAAAGAAAACTAAGCCCACGCACATTTTCATTGCCTCAGGCTTTAAGTTAAAACGAACAGATATAACATTAGAACACTTGTGCTCAGAGATCTGGAGTGCACAGTTCAAAGCAACGTAGCAATTTCCCCCGCCCCTGCTGAGACACTCATACTAAGGACTGAGACTTGTATACATCCAGAGAAATGATGCAAGAACTGGTCCTAAAATGTCTTCAAAAGGTTCTGAAAAAGGTATTCTACATTCTTCAGCAAACCACAGGCAGAGAGTCTCCATACCCCACACAAACGATTTACAAAATTCAGATGTCCCAGGCATGAAATATTCCATCATTAGCAAACCTTTGCAGTCATGGGTTATTGTCTTCCATGATTGGCTTATCTCTGGGTCCCAAGATGGCTGACAAGGCCAATCTAGGATTGACAGGTTTGACAAGTTCTACTGCCACCCTACCACCACACCTCTAGATACCCCATTTATTGAAGGCTTTTTCTTACACTGCAACAATACTGTGTTCTTCATCAGTCTTCATTTTAGTTTCTGTACTGTATAGTAGGCAATGGGTCTCTTGGGATTGTTGCCACAGCCTTTGCCAACAATGCTGAACAACACAATTTGTTCTACCCTGTGATATTTCTCTAGAGCCAGTATTTCCAGGAATGGTGACATTCAAGATAGTACCACCCACTCATTCTTTTGGAATGATCTTAGGTAGTTAAAAATAGAAAACACAATCCATTGTATGAAGAGCCATTAAATAACCTGTGTTCTAAAACACTGCCACTATATACCCCTCCTCCCCCCAATCTGATCTAAAGAAACAGTCTTAGCTGTTTGTTAATCCAAACTGCAAAAACTGCTGAAGGATATTCACCATGCTTTTATGTCTCCTCCTGTCTCCTTTCTGAAAGGAGACAAAATATCATACTTGCTTGAATAGAAGACAACCCTCCCAAAAATTAGATTCTATATATGAGAAACATACATATTATAATTTTTATATATAGAATTAAATGATTGGAGACTTGCCTTGAATTTGTCCCCTTCCCGCTGCTACAGCAGGTAAAACAAAACTGGAGAGTCAAATATCCCCTTTATGCCCTGAAGCCTCTTCTCCCACACTTTATTGTCATATCCTACTCTCCTGAGCACATAGAAGAAGAACAAATTTGAAAATACTGACATGGAAATAAACATGTTTGTAGTCATTTGCACATAGGCAAATTACTACAGGCACCCATAGACTTAGTTCATCCATAATTGATGCATTTTGTTTGCAAACAGCTGGAAGTTTTAGCACAGGTGCCCCATAAACAATTTCAAGCAGCACTTTCGTATCTTGCATGATATTAATTCAAAGGCAAAAGGATCGTTAATTACCATATAACTTACTGGGCTGGGCCCCCGCAGTGTCGAGAGCATTTCAAGCCGTTGTGACCCCACAACTCAACACTGCTCAATATGTATATGTAATCCGGATACTCCCCACAAAGGATACATTTGCTAACAGCCTCCCACTCATGATTGAAATGGGACATTCTGCTCACAAGTCATGGGATCCCCCCAACATTTATATACAAATGCGGTGCAGGGCAACTTGGTCCAGGTCCACCTCATGGAGGCTGAGGCCACACTAATATGCAACAGATTGAGAGAGACTGCCAGAGGGATTTTGGGTGAACTGTTTGGGGTCCCATTTGGTGATGTTTTTTGTAGACATTTAAGACTGATGAAGAAACAGGCATCACTGGAAACGGGAAAGAAAAGTGCAGCTCACTACAGGAGTGAACAGGAAGTTGCAAATGTATTCAATGTAGTGGCTTACCATACCTTGAAAGAGAACTGGTGCTGAGAAGGACTGTGCTCAGTGGGCACCACCATATGTCTTATTCGCATGTGTGTATTAGCTTATCTTTGTGATAGCATGTTTGGAATCAAGGGAAGGTGCTGGAGCAGCTTCTCCGAGTACTGGCTTGGTATCGCAGTACCTCCAAGCCTGGTGCTCCTGGGGGAGCAACTCCCCCCCCCCCATCTTTTTATTTAAGGGGCACACACACACAGCTGCATTTAATCAACCTCATAGTTGGTTTCCATAAGCACATGCTGCTTTTGGCAGCAGTTTAATGATAGAGAATGTATTTAATGAAGTTTTATTGTACATAAATATAAGCCCATGATGACTGGGAAGGGGAACTTCATCTTGTATTCAGGTGAATATGGTAATAACTATTGCACATTATATAATGAGTCCGAAGAGATTATCAAATCCAGTTATTGACATCCAGTTTAGCTACAGATCTGGCTCCTTTATTATAGTACTTGTTTTCACAACAGCTGTATGAAGTAGAAGACCCCTTTTGCAGAGGGTGGTCTTTAAAGGCAACAAGGCACAAGGAGATTCAGGGACTTGACAAAAGTCAAGTAATAGCAAAGCAGGGAGTTGAATGAAGGTCTTCAAAGTCCCAAGCTAACCACTGTACAACACTTCCTTCCTCTCACCTTGCCCATCTCATTTACAAAATCTCATAGTCTGCAGGTATCATAATTGTTCAGAAATTCAAATGTTTACATAAACATGCGTATACACACACACACACACACACAGGCAACTTTGCACAGGTAACAATAGAAACATGGCCCAAAATATGTAGATTAAGTGATATTTTCAGTCAAAACGTGACTATATAAAAACTCAACCCAGCTATTAAATAGATTTGCTAATGGTTTGACAAATGTAAGATTTTCTCTCTCTTTTTCCTTGTAAACACTAGAGAGGCACTTGTATAATGAAAAAGTGGACTACATTTTCTAGTTCAGCCACTTAGCAATAGATTTAACAACTATAATCCAAATTCAAAGCTAGAGCCTTCATGACACCAGTGAGAAAAAAGGAACAGTTGAGGATGCCATGTAAAGCCACCGATGGCACAAAGGAAGCAAGACAGAACTGGGCTAACAGAATATTCTGGTGATAATTAAAATGACAAGAAAATGCATTTTGACTTTCCAGACAACAGGATACATTTACAGAACTGGCAGATAAGCAAAACATATCTTTACTTGTAGTAAACTGACCAAGATCTTCCAGATAAATGACTGAAACACAGACATCACGCCATCTTCGCAGTCATTCAGACTATGACCTCATCCATGTTCTGTATGGATGACTTTTGCATTTGATTTTCTTGTATTTTTGGAGAGAAGACAAAAAGAAGCTACTTGAACCTAATAGTGTTTTTATCTGTTCTATCTAGGCTTTGTGCTGTTTTTTGGCTTGAGACTTCTGTTCTGCAAGACTGAGCTAACAGAGCAGCAAGCAGCACCTCTGAAAAGGCAGCAAATTAGCTTGGCAAATGTAGAAAGAAATGGAAACAAAAAGGGCAGTGATTCCAAACATGAATTCCATGAAACCTGGGGTTCTGTGATATGTCAGCAGTTTTGCAAAGAGCTTGGCTTTACCTCAGCTCATAGGACAGAGGTAGCAGTTCTGTAGCAGAAGTGACATGAATGAGTGTTCCGTGATTTTAGAAAGTTTCAAAACCACTGGCATAGGCTATGGATAAACACACATTTTAGTTGCCTTAAAAAGGTAGAGGGAGAAGCTGTTATGATTCATTGTTTTGTCAGAAATATCCTGAAGCAATACAAGTTAGCTAAATCACCCTAACTTCGACCCTGAGTTAAGCAGTTTGACCCCAAATTAAGTGGAGCAGTTTCACTCCATTTGTATGGCTACTGGACCATGCAGAGGGAACAGTTGCATTTTAGCTCCTTGTTTTGATGTCGATTGTTACTTCTCACTATATCTTACATTAGGACTTTTTAAAATTATTGTGCTGTAGCCTGGTTTCACTTACATTTACAATCTTCTTCCTGCACATTCTCCCAGAGCAGCCCCATGGGAGGGGCAAGCCAGGCAGGAGAACAACTTGTATATTAGAAAGCAAAAACATAAGTTTAACAGCCTTAGCAGACTGAAAATAAGAATTTCAAACACTGTTTCTTGTGTGCTTATAAATTCATTCTTAAGGGGTTACTTTTCCACTGGACCCCAACTCCAAATCTATCAAAGCCAGCTCCTCCCCAAGGGCTATACAAATGCTCTGGGGTGTATATCTTTCACCATCATGATTCATGATGCTCCATTTTTAATATTAGTGGTAAAAAAACCACAACATATTTGTTGCATAAATGCAAATTTCATTGATATTTATTACCCTTTTATTCACTGCCTTCTGAAGTAGTCAAATTTGAATGCGATCATGTTTTTGTTCACAGTAACTTTTTAGGCCTACAGGTATTATGATTAACTAGTCACAAGGTGCAACTATCAAGTATTCCCCATAAATAATTATATTTGTCCTCCCATGCTTATTTGTGATTTTCTCTTAATTAGGTTGTAAATAATAAAGAGGGTTAATACAGCGTTTACCACAGCAGAGTCTCAGACAAGACCAGAGCCTTTTCTCTGTAGATTAAAAATAAAATACTACATGACATGCAGTATGCAGGCAACAGCGCTGATTAAACAGCAGTGTTGAATGCAGTACAAAGCATCATATTTATTTCATCATGGAATAGAGGCTTGGAGTTTTGTTATCCCAAAATACTGATGTTGGTTCTACAATGACATTCCCAAGTATAACACATTGTGGCTTCAGAGGAATCCAGGGCCACTGGAGGCAGCTGGCAGAATTGCAGAAAGGTTGATCTCTGAAAATACTGGCAGGTCCCTCTGGGAGTCAGATGAGAGGGTAAGAAACTTAACTTGTTTCTTTTGTTCATCTCTAAACTTATTGTCAGTTTTCATGTATAATTATTTTCTCCTGTATAATAAATCCTTTTGCTGTGTTGTCTCCTGACTGATTGCCTAGGGTCAAGAATGATCTCCAGGGTACCAATTCTAAGGAACCAAGGGGGTGGAAAGGCGCTAAAATTGCCTTATAGTCCAAGGGAAGGCCACCTAGAGCTGGAAGAGATTCCTCTGCTGCAGCTGTAAGGTCTGATATAATGCCAGTGAAGCTGAAGCTTACATGGACAGAGAATTATCCCAGGACAACCCTTGATCTGTTCTTTCAAAACAGCAGCAGGACAGTGGGGAGAAATTTGGGGTTCTGGAGGTACATGGATGGGGTTGTGACAAGGACCCTGAACTCACACTGGTCACACTTTCTCAAAAAACTTCCTACTTGTTGAAAAAGAAGGAAAAGCAATCAGTAGAGGCAGGGATCAGAAACCCAATGTTATTATAGCTTAATCAAAGCCCAATTAGTCACAAGATAAATTTAAACAGATTTCAGCAATAAAATGTAGGTCCCCATCTTGCCTTGCGCAACCAAGGAGCAAAAGCATAATATTTTTTTTAAGCAACTTCAATGGAAAAACAATTTTGTTTGAGTTAAGGAACATTTACAAAATTAACTGCCAAATCACGCTATCTCCAAAGGGAAAATATTTGAATTGGCTTTTAAAATAATCCCAGCGATGCCAATTTGTTATCTTTTCCATCCACATACCTAAGATTTTCTTCTAAGTGACACAGGTTCTGTTTAGTACTGCATTACCTCTGTCTTTATTATTCTTACCACAATATCTGGACTATTGTGGTAGTTTTACTGATGACATACAAATCTTGTCAGCAAATTTACTTTAGGCTGCTCTTAGCTGGTGTGTGTTAAAGATAAATAACCACTGGATTATACTCATGACTTCATTTAATATTCTTGGTAAGCTGTTTATTATGTCTACATATATATATGTGCTGGTCTCATCTCTTGCTTCCATTCTTCATTTTGTGCAATTCAGTGATTAATGGGTAAAAGGACAGAAACCTTTGCCAGTTCGAACAAATAGTTCTAATGCCTTGATACTGCTAGGCATAGTTCCAAATTCAAAAAGGCGCCAGTAAACTAATAAAGAATGTTACTGATCTGTTTTAGCCATACCAAATCAGGCTTTGATCTTGTATGAACTGACCAGGGTCAGACCTAGTCAGTACTTGGATGGAAAGCCTCAGAACAGCACTGGTGATTCAGCAGGTCTGACCGAATGTCTCAGCCTGCTTTGAGGGAGCACTATGCTGGTTGGAGGAGATGATGAATCAGGCCTATCTTGACCACTAGAGGCACTTGTGCAAGAAAAAGGTCTGTCCTGGCCAAATGCTACCTCAAAGTAATTACATTCTGCCTGCTTAATTTTCTCTACAGACTTAACTGCATGCATTTTTTGCCTCACTTGCAGTTCTAGAGCCCTGTAGCAGTGGCGATAAGTTCTGAAAACAGCAGAGAGCCACTGGCACCGCTGCTAAATACCATTCTTTGTTGACAAGTCTTATAAAGTGAAGTGGATTGAAACAATAGGCACAAAAGGAAGGAGAGATCAGCAAGAGGAAGACTGATCCCTGCATCCAGTAGTATTTCATGCAGTTGTTGGATGACATCAGTACTTCCTTCCTACTAGATTAAAATATACTCCAAATAAGTCATTTCTTCTGGTTGGATGTAACTTCTCCATTCCAGAGCATCTTTGCAAATACAGTGAACAGTACAGCATTGCTGTTTGTTCCCATCCCGCTCTTGGGAGGTCCTCCTCCATTAGGTGCAGCTCAGTCATAGCTTTTGCCTTGTTTCACATGGATAGTTTCCATTCATTTTGCTATACTACATTCTGAGATAGACATATGTAGAGTCTAAAGATTCTGCTGGTTTCATTTGTGGTGGGGGTACTGATTATAGAAGCAGTAGCAAGGAGTTGGCAGGTTTTGCATTTCTTATTAAGGTCATGTCCCTGCATACAATGTCTAGTCATCTAATTGGCTAGTCTCTAAGTCAAATTGACTTGGGTTGTGTTTGAATGGGTTTTTTTTTTGCTTTGGCCCATTGTCGTTTTGCAACTGTAATCAATCCCAAACCTTTATTTCACATCTTATTCTCCTAATTTCTCTGTTTGTCTTAAAAATCATTCCATATCACACTTGCTCCAAGTTGAAAAACTCTCTCTCTACTGCCTCCAGGTTTCTGTCTTGTTACTGATTTCAGTCCATAGAATAATACTGGTAATAGACTGTTCAGTTAAATTTGCACCAAGGTACCAAACAATGCTTTTAGATCAGTCCAATTTCCATCAATTTCTATGCAAGACTTGTGGCTGAGGTATGTCACTTCCTAACCTCATTCTTAGTGGCACCATAGGAAGGTTGTTTGGTGCTAGGTACGCAGAAGTAAACAGGAAAAGCTTTACAGGTTTACTACCGCTGCACTCCTATTCTTCACTTATGGTACTTTTTCCTAAGTGCAATAAAATACCAAAAATATGAAAAGGCAGCAATTCCAGTTTTCCACAGTAATGTAGCATCATTCATTCATATACACCTGCCAATTGTCATCCAGTGCCACATCCTCCAACTGATTTAGTAAACTGAATCTCTACCATGATGTTCATCTTAATGAATATGATGAAAAGCTGGTGATCCCATGTCCCCTTTGAACTGAACCAGTGGCTTGATTTTCTAATAATGCATATAATATTCCATGATACACAGATTTTATAATTGCAATCAACTTACATGGGACAATGTATGATTGTGCTGCATATTATAATGCTTTCCTCCCTGTTCAATCAAATCCCTTCAAAAATGCAATGAAAATGAAGACACATTTAATCCCCACTTTTTTTTATTTTACAACTCTCCCCCATGTCAACTTTTGGATTCATAGTATATATTGCCCATTGGGGCTCTAGTACTATTTCTTCTGTATTACACATTAAGGATCTAAAGTGTCCTCCAAGCACCACTGCATATGCCCTCTTCACAAAACTTTCTTTATGTTGATTAAAATGTGGCTCCAGGTGCACCTCCCTTAAAAAAAAAGACTTTACCCTAATGTTTCCTATAAGTAATTATGGAGTCATGGCACACTCAACAGTTCTACAGGGCCTTACCCCTCTGTATGTTTGGAAGTACCAAACAGGCTGTGAGGATACACCTCTAAATTACACAGTGTGACCGATGGCCTGTAGGAATAGGCATGTTCCCCCTCAGAGGAAGTGGATTCTCACTCTTTCATTGATAACAGGGCAGCACATTCTATAGGGAGAGTACGCTATTTTCACGCATATAGCCTGCAGGCTATACACATTTTTACAAACTTGATGGATGGGTGTAGGCAATACAAGGGTGTGGGCTATGCAGAGTCTTTAGAACAGCATAGCCCATCCCTGCCTGTCCCCTGGCAGGATTATCTTGAGCATGGCTAGCAGCAGTCATCCCTCCCCTCCCCTGCACCACTTTTAGCTGGCTCCAGCTCTAGCTCCAGCTCCAGCCGCCGTGCCCAGCAAGCTCTGCCGGGGCTCGCTGCAGACTCTCACCACCTGCTTGCAGCCTCCCCCAGAGACATGGCCGCAAGCGCAGGCTCTGCCAGGGCTCACTGCAGACTCTCATTGCCCGCCACGTCTCAGTTGAGACAAGCGATAAGTAAGAAGGTTATAGAACTTCTTAGGATGATGGTAACATTAATATATCACCCCCCTTCCCCAACAATTATCAGCTAGGATGCTACCACACCTTGGTGTTTCATGACATAGTTGTATGGGTGCCACAGGATGCTACACAATATTAATACTGTTAGGTGTGCAACCTCCTACACATGCTTCATGAGAGAAACCCAGATATTTCAAACAAGGATCCAGAGTGTCAAAAACAATAGTCTGAGCTGTTGCAGTCTGAGTTCTTTGCAACAGAAAAAAATACTCTATTATTTTTCTGCATTTGCCAGACTTATACTAAGAAGTCCCATTTCAGAGGCAGAATGCCTTTTTGTATACCTGAAGTTTATTTTGATATAATCTATTGTACTATAACAGCATAAGAGTTCATTTCTGGGGTGGAGCTTCATTAAAGGTATAGGTCTTTGCAGACCCTATTTCAGGAATACAGCTTGTGATTTCATCAGGGACACTGAAGATTTCCTGTAGAGTCCCTCTGTGCTCAACTGCTAAGTCTCTCTATTAGAACATAGGGAACATATTGCTGCGGGGGAATCAGATAACTTCACTCAGGATATGAAAGGATGCAAATGCTTCTTTAGGGCTTGGAGAAAAAAACAGTAGTCCATCTTGGGAGCAGGCTTAGAGTGTGTTTGACTTAATAAAATGAGATTGCAAAAAAGGGGTGACTTAGACATGATATTGAGGATGACAGTGATTCATTCTACCTGTCTATACTCAGAACATACACAATTTCAAGGAGATAATGGCTTTTTTTTCACCCATTATCACCAGATTCCGTAAGTATTAAAAGCTTGTTAGGGTCATGTGAAAAGGTTGGCTTTGAGAAAGAATATACAGTGTAGTTGACTACTGTAATAGTTAGCTTGGGAAACTTCAGAACAAGGCTGGTTACCTGTTTGGGCTAACAGAGAAGTTGTTATAATCATTTCGCTTTGGATTTTCTCATGCGCTATTATCAACTATGTTCTTACCAGTATCTAATTCTAATATAATAAAAGCCTTACCACTTCCACTTGTGTGTCTATCTGTCCATAACACTCTGGGCCAACTGTGCATGCATGGCCTGGAGCCTTAATGACAGAGACAGACAGGGAGAGGCAGAAGCAGAAGCGGGGGTGGGGATGGAGGTGGGCAGGGCCAGG
>NW_017728906.1:33169669-33175318 GCF_001723895.1 Crocodylus porosus
TGGTGGTGTTTCTTTTTATCAGGTACGAGATACAAACTGTGCAGTTCTAACAACACTCTATTCATTATACATTCCCAATAATATTTCTAACACTCCCATCAGCTTTAGCATGCTGCAATGGGGTATGTCCCCCACACCTGCTCTCTGAGTGGCACACTGCATCTGCACATCCCTGGGGCATGCCCCACACCACATAGCCACAGCCAGCAGGCAATCCCTGTGCCATGGCCGCACCATGTCACCCCCACCATGCATCTATGAGCCATGCCCCCCACCCCCGCACACCCTGAGCCACACTCCAGGGCCAAGCCCCACGCTGTGCTGCTGCAGCCAGTGGTACTCCTCCAGCTGTGGCCACTCCCCACACCATGCCCTACAGCCACACACCACCACCCCTGCGTGCAAGAGGCTGGGCACGATAGGTATTTTGCTAGTACTTACTATGTACTCAGTATCTTATGGATGCAAGCAGTCATCAGTTACATATTCAAGGATAGATGGGAGAGGAAAGGATACTGGGGGGGCAAGGGGGTTGGGAAAAGAGTAGAAAGCAATGGTTGGGAGAAATATTAGACAAGCTTTGGGGCAACAAGTGCTCCTCATTTGGTCTGAGGAAGAAGAGGACATAGAGAAACAAGGTCACAATAGCTTATATGAAACTGTATGGTTAGGGACAGAAGTTACATATAAACCAGTTAGGGACTGGAAACCAATTCAAACCTGTAATACAGAAGAAGTGCACATAAACTGCTTTCAAAATGACCAAACTCAGTTTAAGATAAGCCTGGTTGGATGTATCAGGCTTAACTGGTTTAGGTTAAATTAGTCTATTGAACTTGTGTCCCAGATCCCCTCCCATCTCAAGTTACCTCAAAGTCCCCAAGCATCTCAGGATGCTTTGCATCCCTGGACCGTGCTGTCTGCACTGGTGGAGCAGAGTCAGATTCCCCCTTCACTGTCACAGAGCTGAGGTAGTGGGGGAATGCACCTCCACAGCCTGACAATGACCCCCTTCTCTCCCTCCCCTCCACTTGCTGGGCCAGGTGGGATTTATTCTCCCCCTAGAAAGTCAGCAGGGTGTGGAAAGGGCTGGTGGGGAAGGAATGGAAAGGGGAGCACAAGGAGCTGGCATGGAGGGCCGTGCAAAACGCACTGCCAGTGCGACAAGTGCTGCATCGATGGAGACGCTCATGGTCCCCCAAGTGCCCAAGAGAAATCTGTGATGAACCCGAGTCGGTGGCACGTTTTGTGGGACTGTTTTTATGCACAAAAGGTGCGGGAGAAGGCAGCCACCTTTTTGAAGGAGACAGGAAGGGGAAACAGGGATCACTATCGAAAATGTTCTCTATGGGTTAACTGAGGGGACGGATGGGTCATGGGGTGTGAGGGTCCTTATCACATGAACCAAAGTAGCGATATGGAAAGTGCATTCCCTGTTGGCACTAAAGGGCTCATGCTTTTCAATGTCAGAGTGTTTGCAGTTAGCAATGCACAAGTTACACTTCTATAGAGGTAGAGGAAAGCATGGGACGGAAGGAGGGGATACAACGCTCTGGCAAGGGCTGGACTTCAGGGGGTTGTTTCAGCCCCGTATAGGTATAGGATAGACTAAGGGACAGCTTTTGTTGTCAGAAAGAGCGGGTGAGGGATTTCCTCGGTATCTTTCTGTTAAGTATCAATGTGCGAACCTGTCATTATATAAGAAGCAAGGGTAAGTTGTTCACTGAATGGAGTTTTCAGCAAAGTGAATGAGACATTGTTTATCATGTGAGTATTATGTAATTGCTTGAAATTGTACTTGTATTCCCTTTGTGAGGCCTCAGGTGGGGTTCCTTTTTAAATCTGTTTGATGTAGACTGCTTTCTAATAAAATGCTACAAAAAAGGATTCTCCCCCTACCTCCCAGAAGCTGGTAGCTGGTGAATGGGAAGGACTGAGACTTTCCTAGCCCAGCTTGCTGGGTTGCAGGTGGGGGAGAAAAGCCCCCTGAGAGCTTCCCCCCTCTGTACCACACAGACCCCTGCTGGGGGTGGTACATCCCCCCCCCCCCATCTGCCTCTCAAATGACAAGGGGGTGGGGCTGGGGAGCAATTATCTGCTGGTTTTCCCCTCTTTCCATCTGACCACAGGGGGCAAGGGCACATATCCAGAAGCCAGTCAGGCACAGGCTGCCAAGGCACAAGGGTACTCCTAGGCTCCTGGCTTCTGCCTGCTTTGAATCTATATAATAAATTGAACTGACGTTCAGCATCCCAGTGGCCAATCTGTGCAGGTTAGAAAACTTGCAAAGACAGAACTGAATCCACCTCTGGCTTTTTGAACCTCTGTTCTTAGCCTATATCCAATTAAAAATAGCCTAATTAAAGAAATAGATCAGGACTGTTAAAGTCTTATTTTTTTTTTTTAATCTAGATTAGTTGAAAGACAAGAGAAATGCAAGAGAAAGTATAAGCAGAAGGGCAAGACTGAAGAGAACCAGTGCAACGTGGAAAGATTTGCAGGTAGATTATAAATAATTTTTTAAAAATTAAAAAAAAATAAATAAATAAATCAACATCTGTGTTTAGTCCCTGGTTTTTATTGTCTAGTAAAGATATTAGTTTTTTTCTGAGGCCCATCTTTTGAATGTGGTTTATATCTTTTATCTTGAGTACAAGGATTGTGAGGTCAGGAGTGCTATTCTGTAAAAACTATTCTTCTACCCATGTTCATGCATCTGTATCCCTGTCCTCTCTCTTTACTGTGTTTGGTCATTCTGATACATAATTTGTCTCATTTCACCTATATAGTTTCCATTCATTATGATACACCACATTTTGGAATAGACATGTGTAAAATCTATGGATTTCGATGGTTTCATGGGAGTGGGGAAGAGGGGTGTTGAATATGGTGGCAGTAGAGATGAGTTGACAACAGGGTTTGCATTTCTTCAGACAGGACTGAATGCCATTAGGTGTCTATTGATCAGTGGGGATTTTGCTTGTGATGAATTGGACAAGGTTAGGGGGTTGTTTAAAAGCCAAGAAGGTAAGGGAGGAAGGGGATTAGGAATTTGGAGTACCCTTGCTGTATAAAGACAGTTTTCAGGCTAGCAAGATGGGATATAACCATTAAATATTAGGGTAGTAGTTGTATTCCATGAAATACAGTGCATTTTCACAGCCCTTCAAAAACAGTTAAGTATTTGAACACTTAGATTCAGGAGTACTAGACAGGAGCCTTAAAGTAAAATGAAGAGACTCAATGAATTCTATTCTTTCATGTTGATTCAAGAAAACCAAATAGAAAAACCATAAAAAAACCCTAATCACCAGATTTTAAATCTCTACCAATAATCAAACAAATGACCTCCTACTACTAATTTATTTATAGCTTCTTTAAAAGGGGGAGCACACATACACAGGCAATATCTAGATTCTTATCTGGGCTTTTAAATTTACACGTTTTCAACCCCACAAAAAGAGTTTTCCATTAATATCTTCCTTCATATTCTTGAATGAAAAATATATATGTCATAACACACATACTAGCCATCTTTTCAGCTGAATCTCTTCTGAATTATTCTTATTAGTAAAATGAGATACTTGGATGAGTGCCCAAAAAAAAGTCTTTCACCCTTATGGTTATGATGAAGGAAATCTTTAAAGTGAGAACTAGAAGTAAGCTGATGCCCATTTGAATCTGCATATGCTTGAACATATTAATATATGACAGGCAAACTCATCAACTTCAATAGACTGTTAGAACATAAGTATTGAACGTCTAATGTTAACATACTCCACTGCAGATCAACATCCACATAGCTAAGAGATTTATATAATCAAAACTTCCCTATGCTATTGAAACAGATGTTTATCTTTTTGCATCTCAGGAGGTGGGGTTGTACCAGTACCTTTTGTCATTGCTGTTGTTGAAGACCAAGTTTTTAGCTTGCTAACGACATGTTATCGATGTGCAATTGTCATTGTCCATGACCTTACAGAGGAATACACTGAAGATTTGGGTCATTTCCCCGCTTTGCTGAAGTAAGAACTTTTTCCTGAAGTATTTTTCTTTTTTTAAAAGTTTCCTCATCCCTAATACAGATTGCATCTCTTGGCACAAATGCAGTTCATATATCTGATTGCATAATCTTCTCATTCCAGTCTGGACTATTACAGATTCTTCTGGGGGAAAATCCTCCCCTCTGTAGATTTAATAATTCATTAAGTTCTTACTTTAAGCAAAGGAATTTATGGATATAAACAACTTCTGAAATCTTTTCCAAATAAACTAAAGGTTTTCTTCAAAGCCAGTTATGAAGGGTATTTACCTCCTATAAGAGCCAAGAAGAATGATAAGGTGAACAAACAAACACACACACTTCCCCTTCCCCTCCTCACCCCCAAAATGCAAATGGGAGTGGGGAAGGAAAAAAAATTAGGGATAGCATAGAGCTGACACCATGATACAAATCAAAGTATGCAATCCAATGTTCTAAAAAAAGGATATTAGCTGACTGAGTTGCCATTTATGGAGTTAATGGCAAGCATTTGCTTTGTAGTATAACTGATGAGGATGTGTGTATAATCACAAGTGACACATTCTTCTCCAGCTGATCTGAGTATGCTGGGTATTTAATACAGATATGGTTCTCAGAGAGAATGAAACACCTAAGTAAGCTGAGAACCAAATGTCTAGGAAAACTACAAATACCTTCTCTGACTAGGGACAGACATTACACATAAAGCAGCTTAAGTAATCAAAGCCTGGTTTAAACCTGTAACAGAACAGATGTTCAGTGCACATAAACCAGTTTGAGAATGGCTGAATCCAATTTGAGATGAACCTGGTTGGATGTAGGAGGCTGGATGAGAAGATTATGCAATCAGACTTAACTGATTTGGTTCAAACCAGCTTATGCAATGTCTACTCCAGACCCTTTGCTGGCTTAGATTAAACCAGAGTCCCCCAGCATCCCCTCTGGGCTGGGCAGGGCTCTCTGCTCCACAGCAGAGCTGGCTCCTCCCCTCTGCTCCCTGTCTGCAGCTCCAGAGACTGTGGGCTGCTTCCCCTCCTCCCTTCATCACTCCCTGCTAAGCAGGAATTCCCCCCTCCCCCTGCCTTGCTGAGATGTCTGTGTATTAACTAGCACACCACATGCTGGCTATAGTTGGTGCTGAAATCAGCAACTAGCTGTAATGTCCCTCTCTGGTTTTCTTAATTGGGTGATAAGTACTGTTATCAATTCCCTGCTGGACTAATCAGAGCTCCTGCCAGAGCCTGGCCATGTGAGACAGCTTCATGCTATGATAGAAAGAGAGGGCTGCTTTAGCACTCCCCAGCTTCTAGCCTGAGCCACTGCAGGCATGTGCCTGCATGTCTGTCCAGTTACAAAACTGATTTAACCTAGCCAGGATAGACTAACCTGCAAAGATTGAATCAATTCAGGCTCAGGCTTTTTGAATGTCTGTCCCTAGCCCCTTTGTTCATAGCCAGTGGATCCCAAAATATTTCTTTCTTGCAAGGTGGTGATGCATAAAGCGGTTCATTTCTCTGGAGGCCACCAAAATCACAGACACACACTCATTAGATGGCACAAAAGGTGTATTTGCAAATAGGGTCAGAGCAGAGTCAAAAACTCAGATTACTCTGAACCCACAAAGGAAT
>NW_017728906.1:33175418-33185858 GCF_001723895.1 Crocodylus porosus
CACTACATACATCGCATGTATAGTATAATTAACTACTTAAGTATGCAGGGCGGAGAGGTAAATATGCATCAGCTAATTAAGCATGCTCAGAGACTACTATAGGTCACCAAGAGTTCAAACCCCACCCCCCTTTTCAAGGACACAGTCAGTCGCATTCCAGTTTCTGTAATCTATATGAGAAAGGCTAGGGAGAAGCTGGGGGAGAGTCTACGATTTAGCATAAGAAAAGCTGTGGCAAGGCTGGGAAAGGAAAAGAGTCCTTGGCAGTGTTTCTTTCTTATTGGGTGCAAGATGCAAGCTGTGCATTTCTAACAATACTCCATTTCTAACAGTGGGAATGCAGTTTGAGAACATTTTAGGATGATGGTGACATATATAAAAAACCCAAAAATTATCAGCCAGGATACCACCACACCATGGAGATAGTTTTATGATGCCACAGTGTGCTGCACAATATTAACACTGTTAGGTGTGCAACAACCTACACATGATTCATAAGAGAAACCCAAACATTTCAAAGGAACCACAGTGTCAAAAATATTCTGAGCTGTTGCAGTCCGAGTTCTTTGCAACAACAACAAAATATATACATACACACACACACTTTTTTTTTTTTTTTTTTTTTTTTTAAATGTAGAAAGAGTGAACGCTAAATGCTGCCATTTTTCAATGGGTGCCTTGAGTCTAACACAATTGAGAACCAGGGTGCAGTTACATCCCTTATTTGATTCCTGCTCCACCCAAACTTTAAAACCAACTGCCCTGGACATGCAGCAGTATTTCTATTCAGGCACTGCTGAGGGAGTCAATCAACTTCACAATTCATTATGATACATCCAATTCCTGCTAATTTTTTTACTCTGCCGGTTTTAAATGACCATCCTTTTTGATGGTCTTGATGTCCCATTAATAAAAGTATTCTTTATTGTGTAATGTTGCCGTGCTGGTGATTCCTGATACAGTCTCTCATCTATTATTTCACAGCCCCACAGACTGTTTACAGTTCTAGCTAAAAACCGCAACTTGGGTGTGGTAACATTAACTCAAGCAAACATCAACTCAGGTGTGGAAATGACCGACAGCGAAGTGTTAGATGCACTGTTAAGATGCTCAAGGCGGCTAGATTTTGTTTTGAATCCAAGCACAAGTTGTACATTTAATTGTAATAACTATAGGACTAATAAAACAGTATTTTGAACTATTTTCCCCTAGTTTGTTGTACTTTTTAAACTTAATATACAAGCTAGCAAATAAGTGCACCTTTCTAGAGAGTTATGTTTGTTTTTCCTTTGGTCTTAAACTGAATAATACAGCACTGAGACTCTAGCATGTTAGTAAATGTTCTAATTCCTCTTTCACTGGAGAAAAATGCATTGAGGTAATGATGCACACCATCAGCAGCCCCCTTTTCAAAATCTTAGATTCATTTGTGTTCAGAACCTAGGATCTAAAAATCTCATATCAGCAAATTGTCATTGCTGAACCGGAAGAGCGGTGTGAGGACTTGGAGAGAGAGCATACGAGAAGCTTAGTTATGTCAAATAGAAAATGTACCCAAACATACTGGCTTAGCTTCGGAAAGAAGAACCTCCGGAAAGAAGGTTCTTTCACAGCATCTGATGAAGTGAGCTTCAGCTCACAAAAGCTTATGCTACGCATCTCTAATTTACCATATTTACTCAAACCCAAGATGATGTCCATTCACTCCCACCACCACCACTTAACATGGAGGTGGGGAAGAGCCCCTTGTCTTGGATTCAAGTGGAAGTGGAGGGAGCAGGCAGCTGCTGCAACTCCAACTTCAGCCTCAATTGGGGTCAGAGTTGGAGGCACAGCAGACACCTCCCCACCACTGCTACTGCTGCTTACTCTCTGCAACATCAGCTCTAGCCCTGCTCTGGAGCATCCAGTCATTCTGGCTTTGGCCCAGCCATGCTGTAACAGTGGTGGTAGATGTGGCTTCAGCACTGGCCCCACTCCTGGTTCCAGTTTCAAGGCTGAAGCTGCTGCTGCAACAGTTGCAGCACGGCTGGCTGTGCTCTGTGGCCTGGGCCAGAGTGGGCCAGGAGCTGGAGCCATGGAGGGCAAGCAGCAAGGGGGCGGGGGGAAGAGGAGAGGAAAAAAAAGAAAAGCAGCAGCAGGGAAGGGGCTGTAGCAACAACAACAACAACAACAACAACAAGGGGCAAGGACTCAGGCCATTTCAGTCCCCTGCTGCCCAGCTACCTGCCCCGCTGCTGCAGGGGGTGGGGTGGGGACAAGTTTAAGATGACCCTCCAACAGTTAGATTCTATGTGGAAAATGTATCAATTTTCGAAGCCTACAATCTAATTGGGGGAAGGTATCTTGGATTCAGGTAAATAAATACAGTTATTAGTCTATAAAAAGGTACAAATCTTCCTTGCCTTCTGCCCATCTTCAGAGACTCTCTTAGCTTTGGAAAATCAGTAACTAATTTTTATTGAAAAACTTGTTATCCGTGTTCCATCTTTATACTTGTTTTAAGGAGCTAACAGTAAGATTAAAAGTATATTCTTACTATAGAGGCCTCAATATTTCCCAATACTACTAATAAATTATTTCAAAGGGAAATTAAATGACAAATCTTTTCTATTTTCCTAACTTTTTTTTAATACAAAGTGTGTGTGTCAGAAAATATAGTTCTATCTGGGAGTCTTATTCTAGATCATTTAGGAATATTAAACTGTCAAACGCGGGTACATTGGTGATTTTTGGCTTGATCTCTCTCTTTGAGCAGTACCTCTATGACACTCCATGATAAGTTAAATCAGGGAGAACTTTGTGACAGGTTTATGTTGAATTGAGACAAGCTTTAAATACAATGGAAAAAGAGCTGCAAAAAATAGGATTTAAAATGAGCATTGGCAATGGCCTATGGAAAGAAATTAATCAGAATTTACGGGTGGCTTTCACTTAATATGAAACTGAAATCCATCCAATTCAAAATCATGAACAGAAGTTATTTTTTAAAGGGAAAAATGTTGAAAGCAGACATCAGCCCAGTTCCCCAGTTCACAGGAAAGAAGTGCACCCCTCTTAACTTAAAATAAGGATTTAATGCATGTGCCTTCCCCTAGTCTAGTACTGAAAAATATTACTACTAATAATACCAGAAGTTTAGGAAGCCACCTGGATTGAATTAGTCAATAGAAGATAATGATGATGAGAGGCATCTGACAGTTTGTTTCGCACACACATGCACACACTTGGACTCTGAATTAGAAAGCTGTAAAACTTATTTGGTAGATGTGGCAGAGGGCTGTCCCAGGGCCCGTGATAGTATCAGCCTGCCCACCTGCTTAGGGCAGTCCACCCTCATTCACCTGCCACGCTTTGGAATATTAATATTGGATGTAAAATACGGGAGGCTGTCCATTTAATGCCCTGATGCCTAGGGTGTTATACACCACTCCGACCTTCCTTTATACCATGTCCCATGCCTCACAGATCACATCCACAATCATTACCACTATCATTCCCTGACCCAATACTGGGCCAGAGGCTGAGTGCAGGCCAGGCTTGGCCTCAGGTATCTGAAGACTTGGCTTGGCCTCATGCCCCCTCACTGCAGCCTCTACTCAAACACGCAATCTGGGATCCCTGCCTCTCATTAGGCTCCTAGCCCTGCTCACTCTACCCCTCTCTGGGGTTACTACTCTGCCTCCTCACTGGGGCTGCGGGGCCTTATGCCCCTTAGGCCTCAGGTATCTGTCAATGTACCTGGACCTCACTCTTCGCCTATGGTCCACTCAGGCATCTTCAGACATACCTGGACCTCATTCTCCCTTAGGCATTTCACTAGGCCTCACTTGTCCATGCTGTTGCCAACCAAAGCCTGAGAGTGAGGGTTTTCAGACCCTCCTGGCCTGCATGTTGTTGCCCAAGCCTGTTGCTTTTCTGTCAGGGCATGCTCCCTTAGCCTTCCCCCTCCACAGGGAACCTACAAGGCAGTGGGGGCTGAGGCTTTCCAGTACCCCATACTCACCCTTCACTAGCGAGGCACTGATATGGCATTTCCCAAGGACCACCCTCTCCAGCAGGGTGTAGTTTTAGGTCATTCCCCATGACCAATGCAGGCCTACCTGGCCTGATCCTTCTTCGCTCACTGCACTTCCGGATGTTGTACCTGGGCTGCTCTCCCCTCTGCTGCAGCCTCCATCTCAAGGGTCCCTTTCACTGGCCCTAACTTGCTCAGGCCCCTTATCGGATGCTTCCTGTCAGGAGGCTGTGCTTCTGCCTCTGTCAGTATAGCTCGCTGCCCTTCATCTCTTAGACAGTGATACCCCACCCCCATAAAAAGGGAACCTTCAGCCTCTTTAGACTCTGGCCCCATCTCTAGGCCAATCGGGGTGCCAGATAGCTTTCTGCAACCCTGGCCTGCCCCTTATAGTGGGCTCAATTACCCTTCAACCTTTTGGCCCTAGTCCCCTTGCTTTGACCAGTCAAAATTCCCTGGCATCAGTATAGCAGCAACTGACCTCCCTACTCAGCAGGGGTCCCCCACTGGGCCCCACCATAGAGCCATCCTTTCCCAAGTTGGCACGGTGCCTCAGAGATCTTATATGGAGGCAGCCCTTCACTCAACTGGACTCACATGAGCCCCTGGCCTCACCTCTGCCAGTTCTAATCAGGGACTTGCCTAGCCCCTGTGTAGGCCCACACTAAGCCCCATATACAAGGCAGGCCTTGATCTTCCCCAGGCCCATTGCCTTCCTTGGGGCTTGGGACCCCAAGTTCCTCCCTCCCCATAGTTCCTCTGCTGAACCTACAGATGTTCCTAGGAACAAGGGAACTCTGGCTGGGCGATGCCAACTTGGCAGCATCCCCTCAGCAACTGCTAGCAATACTGCTCAGGACCTGCTCTTATGCTCCCTGCTCCAATCAGGCAGCCTCCTGATGGCCGTGTGACCCTCCTGATTGGCACTGCACCCACAGGTGCACTGCCACACACCTCCACCCTTAAAATCTTTCCCAAGTGTGGGGGATGGTGTCAATCTGCCACTCCCCTTGCAGGCTCCTCTGTAGCCTGCACAAGCCCTCAAAGTGGCAAGCACCCCAATCATGCTCTGCCACAGTATATTTAATGACCACCTTTGTTTGCGAGTACTTTAACTTAGTTCGTGTTCACATCTGATGTCCAATGTGCACACATTATAACTGTTCATTTATTATATATAGATTTAAAGGAACATCTAGTTTGCAAAAAACTCAAATTCCTAGCATTTAGGTGTGTAAGCTAGACATGAAGTTGCCCTGTACATCCTTCATATGAACCAAGAGAGGATGGAAGGGAAGGGAGGGTGAGGCAGGAGAAACAAACATATTGCTGTATAATGAAAAGACCATCAATGTCCTGTTCTGGAAGTTTCCTGCCCAGGAAGTTTGCTGCTTCCCAGGAACCCACATCTGAGACAGATCCCAAAGCTCCTCCAGCCCACTGACCACTATCCCATGTTTCTCATCCATGTGGGCACCAATGACAAGGCTCGGAGTGCTCCCAGCTGGGTCATGAGGTGCTACAGGGATTTGGGTGTGGGGCTAAAGAGTTTGGGGGCACAGGTGATGTTTTCAATTCTTCCAGTCTCAGGCAATGGGCTGGGGAGGGAGAGGAGGATCCACATAGTTAACCAAAGACTGCAGCGCTTGTGTCATCAAGAAGGCTTTGGTTTCCACAGCCACAGCCCACTCTTTGGAGAGAGAGAGGCAGTGAGCTGCTGGGAAGGGATGGCCTCCACCTCTCTCTGTTGGGGAGAAGGCTTTTCTCAGCCAAACTGGCTGACCTGCTCCAGCGGGCTTCAAACTAAGCCTGCCGCAGGATTGGGGAAGGGGACCTACTGCCACTGCTGGCCCACTGAGCAGCCCTTGTAAAGCCAGCAGGCCAAGGCACTTAAGGGATCCCACTCCAGCCCCAGCCCTAGAACAAAATGTAGGCAGGGCAAGGGCCCCCAAGGGAACACTTGCATGCCTATACACAAATGCCAGGAGCCTGGGGAATAAAACAGGAGGAACTTGTTCTCCTGCTAAATGCAACTAACTATGATGTCATTGGGATAGTGGGGACCTGGTGGGACTCCACCCATGACTGGACCACAGGTATAGATGGCTATACCCTGTCCAGGAGGGAATTGAGTGGACAAAAGGGGCAGGGGCGTAGCTCTCTACGTCAAGGAAAGCTATGTATCCCCGCAAGCTGAAATTGGCACTCATGATGGATGACTTGAGACCCTCTGGGTTAAAATCCATGGGGAACACAGTACAGGGGATACTACAGATCTACTACCCAGAGTTAAGACCTTGACGAGGAGTTCACCAAAGAATTGGCTGAGGCCGCACGATCCCAGCGTATGGTCATCATGGGAGACTTTAACTACCAGACATCTCATGGGATGAGCGCTCGGCCAAATCCCAGTGGTCACAAAGCTCTCTCTCATGTGTAGATGACCTCTTCCTGCGTCAGATAGTCTGCGGGCTGACAAGAGGTAAAGCGCTGCTTGACCTTGTACTACCAACTGGGGATGACCTAATCAGCCACCTAATGATCAAAGGGAATCTGAGTGACAGTGACCATGAGTTGATCACCTTCACCATCTGCTGCAAAGCTGGCAAGTCAATCAGTAATACAGAAGTCCTTGACTTCAGGAAAGCTAACTTTGACACGCTAAGGAGTCTTGTCAGAGAGACTGTAAAAGGCCACAACCCAATGGTAAGGGGAGTTCAGGATGAGTGGTTGCTCCTCAGGGGAGGAATCCTGGATGCGCAAGCAAATTCCATCCCGTCTCAGAGGAAAGGCAGGAAAAGGGCACAGCAGCCCCTTTGGCTCTCCAGGGAACTGGTGGACATCCTAAGTCATAAACGAAGACCTACAAAGGATGGAGGACTGGAACCGCCACCAAGGAGAAACACTCTGCTCTGGTTAAGACCTGCAGAGAGCAAACCAGGAAAACCAAGGCTGTGATGGAACTCCAGCTAGCTACAAATATCAAGGAAAAAAAAAAAAAGTCCTTTTTTAGTTATGTGGGGAGCCGGAGGAAAAGCAAGGGCAAGACTGGAGCCCTGCTAAACCAGATGAGGCAACTGATAACTGATGCCCAGGAAAAAGCAAACTTACTAAATAGGTACTTTGTATCAGTTTTTTTTTTTTTTTTACCAGTTCCATGGGACGGCCCTGCCCACTAGGGGTCAGGGAGGCCCAGGTGAGGGAGCTTCCTTGCCCTCCATCGAAGCTGACCTTGTGAAGGAACACCTTGATGGGCTGGATACCTTCAAGTCAGCCAGCCCTGATGGGTTACATCCAAGGGTACTCAGGGAGCTGGTGAGCATCATAGCTCAGACCCTGGCATGGATCTTCAAGAGCTCTTGGCGCTCTGGTGAAGTGCCTGATGATTGGAAGAGAGCCAATGTCATGCCTATCTTCAAGAAAGGGAGGAAAGTAGATCCGGCTAACTACAGGCCCATCAACCTGACCTCTATCCTGGGGAAGGTCCTGGAAAAGATTATCAAAGAGGCCATCCTTAACAGACTAGCTGAAGGCAATATCCTGAGGGATACCCAGCATGGGTTTGTTGCAGGTAGGTATTGCCTGACCAATCTCATTTCCCTTTATGACCAGGTGATGTATCACCTGGACAAGGGGGAAAGAGATAGATGTCATATATCTTGACTTTAAAAAAGCCTTCAATCTGGTATCCCATGATCACCTCTTGGCTAAACTGGCTAACTCCGGCCTCGACCTCATGATGATTCACTAGCTGGGGAAGTGGGTTCGCAGTAGACCCAGAGGGTGGTGGTCAATGCGAGCCAATCGTCTTGGTGTGCTGCGACCAGTGGCGTCCCTCAAGGCTCTGTCCTAGAGCCTATACTATTTAACATCTTCATCAATGATGTGCACATTGGTGTCAGAAGTGGACCGGCCAAGTTTGCCGATGACACCAAACTCTGGGGTAAAGCATTCATTCCTGAGGACAGGAGGGTGATCCAGGTGGATCTTGACAGGCTCAGCAAATAGGCGGACAAGAACCTGATGGTGTTCAACACTGAAGAATGCAAGGTTCTCCACCTTGGAAGGAAAAACCTGCAGCATCCTTATAGGCTTGGCAGTGCTATGCTGGCTAGCATTACGGACAAAAAGGACTTGGGGATCATCATTGACCACAAGATGAACATGAGCCTTCAATGTGATGCTGCAGCTAGTAAAGCAAGCAAAACATCCATAGATCCATAGATGCTACTCAAGTAAATCCCAGGACGTCATTTTCCCATTGTACTCGGCCTTGGTGAGGCTACAGCTGGAGTACTGCGTCCAGTTTTGGGCTCCGCAATTCAAGAAGGATATCGAGAAGCTTGAGAGGGTGCAGAGGAGAGCCATGTGCATGATCAGAGATTAGGAAAACAGACCTTATGATGAGAGGCTGGGAGCCATGGGGCTCCTCGGCCTGGAAAACCGCAGGCTTGGGTGATCAGGTGGCCACCTATAAATTTATCAGGGGTGCTCATCAGGATCTGAGGCAACATCTGTTCACCAGAGTGCCCCAAGGGATGACAAGATCGAACGGTCACAAACTCCACCGCAACCAATTCAGGCTGGACACAAGAAAGAACTTCTTCACTGTCTGAACCCCCAAGGTTTGGAATATACTGCTGCTGGAGGCGGTTCAAGCACCCACTTTGAACGCCTTCAAGATACATTTGGATGTTTTTCTTCCTGGGATCCTATGACCCCAGCTGACTTCTTGTCCCTGGGGCAGGGGGATGGACTCGATGATCCTCCAGGGTCCCTTCCAGCCCAAATGTCTATGAAATCTATGAAAATCATAGTCTCAAATAGATGTATAAAACCCCCTAGCAGTTTGTCTATTGTCCTTTCTGAAGGAAAACATTTATCACAACTCAAAGTTCAAATCCTGAATCCTCAGCACAACAGCACCCCACCCCTACATGCATGCTGCCACATTTTACCTCTGCCCCACATCACTCCACTTTTAAAAACTGCAATTTCTAATATCCTCAGTTTGCATCTTTTTACTGGCATTTAAGCCATTACGAGTCCCAAACAATCATGCTTCTAAATGAATGCGGTCTCAAGCCTGATAATATTTTTGTTATAACAGTTGGGTTCAGACCAGAAGTGGGGTGGGTCATCATAGACAGACATTAGGGAAACAATGTTTTCGATACCTCAAGAAATTTAGAGTATAAAATTCTGTATTCCACAATTTAAATTCCTAATGCGTATTCTAACCTTCTTAAGCACTTCATATTTTCAACATGATCTTGCTAAATATTGCATATTACCTATAAACAGCCCACTTATCACCATTATGATAGCGATTATCAATTGTTCATAGGAAGACTTTGAAAAAGCAAAACTTTTTCCAAGTGGAAGCTGTCAACTTTTCCAATAATACAAGAAAACTTCTGGAGCAAACACAAGGTACTGAGTCAAGTAACCAAAAACAAACAACCAGCATTTCAAATGCTACACACACACACACACAGGGGGAAAAAACACAAGCGAATATCTGATTCATTTAAAGTGAAACAGCATCAAACACCCAAAGGTCAGGAAGTCAGCTGGGGTCCTAGGATCCCAGCAAGATAAGCATCCAATTTGCTCTTGAAGGTGTTCAATGTAGGTGCTTGAACCACCTCTGATGGCAGGTGGTTCCAGACCTTGGGGACTCGGACAGTAAAGAAATTCTTCCTTATGTCCAGCCTGAAGTGGTCTTGCAGTAGTTTATAACCATTAGACCTCATCATCCCTTGGGGTGCTCTGGTGAACAAATGTTCCCCCAGATCCTGGTGGTCGCCCCCAAAAAAAACTTATAGGTGGCCATCAGATCACCCCTGAGCCTACACTTTTCCAGGCTAAAGAGCCCCATGGCTCTCAGCCTGTCGTCGTAAGGTCCGTTTTCCTGACCTCTGATCACGCGCGTGGCTCTTCTCTGGACTCTCTCAAGCTTCTTCACATCCTTTTTGAATTGTGGAGCCCAGAACTGGATGCAGTACTCCAGCTGTGGCCTCATCAAGGCCGAGTACAAGGAGAGAATGATGTCCCGGGATTTGCTTGAGAAGCACCTATGGCTGCAAGCCAGCATTTTGGTTGCTTTAGTAGCCGCAGCATCGCATTGCAGGCTCATGTTCATCTTGTGGTCAAGGATGACCCCCAAGTCTCTTTCTTCTGTAGTGCTAGCCAGCATAGCATTGCCGAGCCTATAAGGATGCTGTAGGTTTTTCTTCCAAAGGTAGAGAACCTTGCATTTTTAAGCGTTAAACACCATCAGGTTCTCATCCTCCCATTTGCTGAGCCTGTCCAGGTCAGCCTGGATTGCCTTCTTGTTTTCTGGTGTGGATGCTTTGCCCCAAAGTTTGGTGTCATCGGCAAACTTGGCCAGTCTGCTTCTGACTCCAATGTCCACATCA
>NW_017728906.1:33186413-33213775 GCF_001723895.1 Crocodylus porosus
AGGGGACTGATGAAAGACCGATGCGAAGTACCCATTTAATAGGTTGGCTTTTTCCTGGGCATCAGTTGTCAGTTGCCCTATCTGGTTTAGCAGGGGTCCAATGTTGCCCTTGCTTTTCCTCCAGCTCCCCACATATCTGAAAAAGGACTTTTTGTTGTCCTTGATGCTCAAAGCTAGTTGGAATTCAGTTGCAGTCTGATCAGGCACTTCAATGGGGCTTTTTGACAGTTATATAGTAGCTGATTCTGACAGAGGAGCTGCCCTACCGGTTGACTCAGAGGAATCAGGTGACTTACCTGGAGAGGTGACGTGGAAGTCCAGCCGCAGAGAGTGGAGCCAAGGCAACGCCAGATCTGTACGACAAGACAAGAGACACGACTAGTAAAGAACTATGAGTGAGGAACAGGGGGATGCTGATGCCCCTCTGGCCCCTTTGTGGGTATATCCATCCATCTGGACTGAATCAAAGAAGGACCAAGTATAGACACAGACTTGGACCAGGCAAACCAAGCTGAGAAGGGACCAAATGAATAAAAAGGCAAAACCACACCCATGCAACATCAGAATAACAATGGGTTGAAGCTAGGCGAGATGCAAGACCACGGCTAGCTCTGGGTGACTAGAAAAACCTAAGTGGGGAGCTCAGGATAGACATGGCAAGTTACAAATTCATTGGCACCAGATGTTGTGGAAGCTGATAGTTTAGTCAGATTTAAGAAGGGACCGGACAAATTCTTGGAGAAAAGAGGCAGCACTAGCTATTAAGCATGGAAGTGAGGGGCATGGCCTCTGAATTAGAACTACCTATGGTAAGTGCTGGAGGCTGCAAATGAAGGGAACAATGAAAAAAACCTCTGGTCAGACCCAGTTCTCCCTCCCTTCCAGCACCCACTCTGTTGCTATGTGACACAGGATATTGGACAAGATAGACCTACAGTCTGACCCAGTAAGTGGCAGTTCTTATGTACTATGAAGTAGCTTGGTAGTTACAGCACTCCCTTTGAGTACTGGATTAAGTTCCCTTCAGCATAGGAAGGAACTGAACTAAAGTTTCTGAAATATTGGGCAGATGATCTGACCACTGATCTAATAGATCAAGTAGTAAACCAGTACTGCCACTTCCTCAAGCCTTTTCTGTCCTTGGTCTCTCTTACAACTTTGCCATAATGCAGCATTTTCATTTCAGATTGAATGGACTGTTTCATCTGACACCACACAAGTTGGATTTCTTTTTTCTAATTCCCCACTTCTGATCTGGTTGCTAAGTCTAGATAAATAAATAAATAAAATAAAATCAGCTGTTCACAGGATGTTAGTCTGGACAAAGCGTAGAATGCCTCTAATAGGGTGGAGGGATGGTTCTTGCAAAAAACAAACAAAAAAACCTCAAACTCATTTATTTAGATGCATTTGGTTTATGTGACATTGAGCAAGATTAAATCGAAAGCATTTGCCATGCTGATTTGAGGCAGGACAGCTTGCTAACGTAATGTGTTAGGAATTTAAACCTTCAGTTATTTCTGGAACTTGCCTGCATTGCCAACCAACTCGGCAATGCCATAAATATTGAATTGCATTTATTCATTAAAACAAGACAAAAGAAAAAACGCTCCAAACTGTTCTTTTCATATTTAGGTAGCTGAAGAATTAGATAGATAGATCTATCTGAATAAATCTACATAGCTAGCTAGCTAGCTAGATCGTAGAAAGGTTTCTATATGTGCTTTCAAAAACACAGAGTATCAGTTATTACTATTTTTGAATGGCATTTAAAAAAAAAGTCATTTGAAATGAGACACCAGTTTAGAAAGCTACAGTACGTTCAAATACAGAAGGAAGAAGGCATATTTTGAGTGAATCAGTTGCATTAATTCATAATGTTAGCTACGTAGCATTTTGTAAAACTACTATGGGGTAGGGAGAAGGAAGCATTAACATTGGGTCCTGTATTTGTGAGAGAAGTACAGGAATGGACTGTTTTTGCCACAGATGGGATACGACAGATAACAGTATAGGACTCCCCTTAAAGTTTGTGAGCATCGGGCTCAAGGTGAACATGAAGGCATTCCAAGCTCCTAATATTGTATTAGCTCATACAACCAGGTCTTTGAAATTAAATGATGCCAGCAGAAGAGTTTAGGAAAGGAAAGTCATCCATTTGGCAAAAAATTTGAGATGGCACATGTAGCAATAGTACTATTTCTCCCCAGCTCCCAAATCCTGACCAGAAGGGTTCATTCTTAGTAGCAACTTTATTTCACTTGCTGGATCTTCACCATTGACCCCTTCCGAAACGACCAATGTCACTAGTAATCTTGATGGTGGGTTCCTGACATGCATAAACATGCACTAGAAACTGGACTAAGACTACCAAGTCCTTTCAAATTAACCCAAAAAAAAGTCATCAGTTTTCAGTAATAAATGTTTGTGGTGATACCGTTTCACCCAGTACACACTTGTGATCTGGAAACTGGATTATTTGTGCCCATTATTTGCTGCTTTGTCATTTGGACACTGTATCCCATGTGATTAGACTTGGTAAACGTTATTAAAGTTTCTTCTGTCAGAGCTTCTTCAAAAGCAATTCCAGTACTACCAAGTGTTGCTGATCTGCTAGATAGAGCTCAGATTCTGTGGCGACATTGTCTAAATGATAAAACACACAAAACAAAACCACCACCCCAAGTTTTCACAAACTGTGGTCAGATACAGGCTATGCTTTTAAAAATGCCCTTCCCTCTCTCACCCTCTGCAAAGTATAGTGGGTGAATGTAATTTACCCGTGACAATTTACATAGGTTGAAGATAGTAACAGAATGAGTGCAAGGTGGCTAGTGCAGCTGGTGTTAGCCGACAATAACCATGCCTCCTTAGCCACACAATCACGCTGATTGTACTGCAGCAACCAGAACCCCCTGTGTGTTCCACTTGCCCTGAGTGCTGGTTGTGTTGTTATACTATTGGTGAAGATATAGCTCAAAGTGCCAGAAATTTAGATACCATATAAATGAGGGCCAAGAAAAGGCAGTATCTTTTTTTTTTTTTTTTTTTTTTAAACTTGGCTAATTAAAAAGAGAGAGAAAAGGAAAACTGTAAGTGCTTACGAGTTCTAGTCTTTCTTCAAGTGGCTACTGACAGAGACATGCCAGCTAATAAGTAGTTGGGAAGGCCACATTCCAAATTTCATATCATGGCTAGATTAACTATTGACATTGCTGTTCCAACATTCAGTCAGTATGGAGGTAACATGGTGAATGCAAGAAATGTGACTGAGGAAGGTGCTACGGGGAAGTTTCATGATTCTCAGCCCAGGTGCTGATGTAACCTGGGTGTACTCCAAGAGGTACCCCCTCACCAATTGAAGAGATCAAAGTAGGTGCACAAGCACTGTGGGAGGTGTAGGGACTTTCCTCCCCCTATAGAGGGGAGCCAGACCACCAATGGGGACTTACCTTTTAGTGAGAGAACAGTACTAGGAACATAACCAGTATAAACCAGGGGATATAGGGGACACTACAACACCCCGACGGGATAGGGTTCAACAATGGTTAGACACTTACAATCATAGACATATTCATCCAGTTGACAAAAGACAAGGTTAACCAAAATGTAAAACACAAACAGCAGAACAAACAATGCAGGTTGGTGAAATATAAAAAGACACAAAATACAAAATGTCAGACAAGGAATATAGGGTCTAGGTACCTGGAGAAAGGGGGAAAACACAATGGCCCCTTTCCACTGCAAGAAGATTTTCTCCCTGTTAGCTCACTCACCCCAAGTCACCCCAGCTGGGACTTGAGCTCAGATCTCACACATGGTAGGCAGAAACTTCTACCACACAGCCACCACTGGTGGCATTGCTCCAGCCTGCTAGGGGTCTTGACCTTCCAGGAGCCCCAGCCTCACATCAAGCTGCCTGGCCTCTGATTGGAGGAGCTGGAAGCAGGGCTGGAAACCTCTCAGGTCACTGCTCAGATCCTTCCTGGAGCAGGGGAGCCTCTCCTGCTGGCTGCAGCCTCTCCCAGGGGATCCTAGAGCCCAGTGGGGAGTCTCTCCTGCCAGCCGCACGCCATGCTGCTGAGGGTCCAACTGCTGCCTGCAGGTCTCACTCCTTCAGGTGCTTCTAGGGCAACTGCTCCTGCCCCACTGGCTCAGCTCTTTGAATCTCCTTCCTTGTGGTCCCCACTGAGTCAGCTGTGCTGCCCCTTTTATCCCCCTCCAGGTGACCCAAGGGGCCAATCAGGGGATGTAGAGAGTGAGTCTCTGGGGCCTGATTGGTAAGGAAAGGGAATCCCAAGACCTCCAATCATCTTTTACTCCTTCAAAAGCCCTGGGCCAAATCATTACCAGATTGGTGAGGAAAGGGAATCCCAAGTCTCCCAATCTGGTAATGATTTGGCCCAGGGCTTTTGAAGGGGTAAAAGATGATTGGAAGACTTGGGATTCCCTTTCCACACCAATAATCTTTTGCTCTTTCAAAACCCCTGGGCTAAGTCACTGCCAGCCAGCCTGTCACACTGAGATCCTTTAAAGAGTGTCATGCAATATTACCACATGTGAAAGGGTTTCTACACCTAACAGATTAACAAGGTAAACCCAGAGACTTCAAAAAGCAATCCATAGCATATGTGCACACACATTCTGACATGGTGGTCTTTGAGTTCTTTGCAACAGAAAAACAACTACTCTGTAGTTTAACACACAAAAAAACCCCATGTGAAGCTTGGGAGCTAGTATTTTCTGAGGGGTACCAGAGTAACAAGGAAGCTAAACTATGCAACTATGAAAGATAGCAAATTTATGCAGAAGCTGGGAAAATGTGGCTTCACTATGACTGGGCACACCTACTCATCAGACATTCCCTAACACTGTGTCTGCCCTCACTTCCTTCTGGTCTTTCAGCTGAGTCAGTCACCATCACCATCCTCACTGAGGAAGCCTGGCCCTTCCATTAGGCAGCTGAAGCTCTACACCTCCTAAGTTCCACAAAGATGACCTCAAAGAGATCTGTCCATCCCTTTTGGATTCAATCCTAAACTCAGTGTACTTCTTCCTGAGTTCCAAGACAGAAGTTTCCATACAAAAGCTCCACCAACCCCAAGAGGTCCTTACAACAGCACTTCATGTGTGACTGCAGGCCCTACAGACATATTCAAGCTAACTAGCTTAAGTATTGGTAGTAGCACAATTACAGCTAAACAGAGCTTGCTACAGGCTAGCCATGTGTGCACTTACTAAGTTTTCATGTAGAAGTCAAGCCATGGACTGCAAAAGCTATGCAACAAGAGGATGAACATGATGCATTTAGTGGGTGCCCCAACATTGTCCTGCTCCCTCTAGCCTCATTGTCCTGCTCCCTCTAGCCACCATCCAATGTTCACCTACTACACCTTGATGCATCACTAATATAAATATGGGAGGTTGCCCACAGAAACTCAATTAAGCTTTGGGTGCTTTCTCTGCCCTGCTCACCACTAGGCAACTGTGTTCAGGCCTCAGTCCCTGCCCAAACAAGAAGCCTCTTACTCTTAGCTCCAGGTTCACTGGCCCTGCCTCAGTATCTCAGTCCCCAGACTCTCCAAACCAAATACCCCATGGTTTCCTAGCCCCAATCACCTTGGGTGCAATAATCCTAGCCTCCAATCTGACCCATAACCCATGCCTATGCCTCACAGTTCTTACTTAATTCTGTTCACCTTATCAGGTGTCAGTCCTCTTTGCTTCAGCCCCGCTTGCTCAGGCACTAGCCCTCTCAGCCTCAGCCTCTTCACTGCCTCTACCCTCTAGGCTCCTGGTAGAGGGCTAGACATGTTCAAACCATCCCAGTAGTCACAAACCAAGCTTCTGATTTAACACCAGATCAAAAGAGAAATAGAATACATAACTTATCCACATGTAGCTTCCTGCAGAACTGCCTTCTCCAATAAAGATCTAGATCAAACTGATCTCTTCCCTGTGCTCAGACTCCTTCAAATGGCCCCTGAGTCCTCTTCTTCTAGTCACCTGTCCTGGCTCTCCTGAAAATAGGGCCCAGGTGCTGCTAATACCAGATCAGCTACAAGAGCTCAGTTCCCCTCATTATCTGCTGGAAGTCCTACAGCTGCACTTTCTATAAGATGTACTACCCCAGTGCTACCTTCTGTAGCACTACTCTTGCTTTCATCCAGTAGTAAGGATAGGAGTCCACTGCTACATTCTACCAGTAACAAAGCCAGCTTAGGTGAATTCACACAAGTCACAATCAGTCCTTTTGGCTACAGTGCAGATTTACCTTAAGACAGGTCTACATTTCCACAAAGAAGCACTAAGAGGGAATCATCCAGCTTAACATCCAGCTGCAAGCCAACCTGTTTCCCTACCGTTAGAATTAAAAGACCAAGACAGCCAGGCTTTCCTTGCTAACTCCTCTCTGAAATCTTTCCTTTTAGGTGTCAAGGGCATGACTGATTAGGGGTCCAGAAACCTGTTAGCTCTTTTATGGCCTCTGTTATACCCCATCACAGAAAGGCTTGTTTTAAAGAGAAGTTTGTCTGATTTTGCTATAAGACTTCACAGACCTAGAGCCTGTGACAATAAAACAAGGAAAGGAATCTACAAAAAATCCTATATCTAAGCCTGTCTTTCTTGTCTGTGTGTCTTAGTAATCCAATTTATAAGAGAAAAGAAAAATAAATTATTTGTTTAAAGCTTGAATGATTATTTCACATTTTTTAGGCTTGCTTTATTCTTTCAAGGTTATTCAGAAAAATAGCATTTTTATAGAGCAAGCATTTAGATTAAACAGTGTTGAGCATATAATATGCAGGCAGTGTCTCACAATAAGAACTTGTATTAAGGTTCAGAATAATATGGTAAAATCAGAAGAGGATTTCAAGTTCTTCGCTATTTATTAGGGCTGTGCAAAGCTTCAGTCACTGATTCAATTTGGGAGAGATTCAGCACGATTTGGCAGCCGAATCTCTGAATCTGAATCAAACCACCCTTTATGAACTGGTCTGAATTGAATTGGAACCCGCCGAATTGATTCATAGAGATTTGGAAAGATTCAATGATTCGGACATAGACACAGCTTTAAATGTTTTTTCTACATACCTCAAGGTACCAGGTGGCTCATGAATGCTGAGATGCTGGGGTGAATATATATATTAGTTCTTGACACAAAATAGCCCTGGGCTTAGTCCCTCAGCCACGGAGCTTACAATATAATTCCCAAAAGAAACACTCAAAGGGGTGGCAGTTGAGCCTGAGCCTAGAGCTGTACCGCTGCCAACCATGATCATAGGCAATCACCCTGAGTGAGCAAAGTTCATCCCAATAACTTCTCTTTGGGATTGGTGTCAATATCCCAACATGGATCACTTTTAGGTCAATTCATAGAAAATAAAACTCAAAACTTAATCAGCTCCTTTACCAGAGCAGGACTAGGTAAATGCCCTTCATCAATCATCTCCAGGTGTTGTCATGGAAAATCTACATACCCAGCCTTCAGGAGGAGGTCTCCGACCAATGAAGAAAACTTAAAGAAAATGTACCCCTCTAGCACCCTCCATGCAGCACTAGGCAAGGTTTTCACACTCATGCATCCCTTCTGATCCCTCTGTCTGGGTGCAAGATCCCACAGCCACCCAGGCTTTCTCTGGTCACTACCTTTAAGGATGAGAACCTTTCTGGGTTCTCTATTTTTGGGCCCCAGTGTCTTCTGCCCATGTCCCATGTTATCTGGTTCACCGGGGCCAGAGAGCTCTCTCTGCTACTTCTGTCTGGTTCAGCTGCCCAGGCCCTCTGACACTCTGGGCATGGTTTTATTACATCACTCCCTGCACACCCACTTAAGTGCAGAGAGCACATACTCTGGTGGCTGCACATGCTGCTCCATTGCCACAGATGCAGCACCTGTGGGTAAGTTATGCCCATCACTAGCTTACTGGGCTACTCTCCCCTAGGAGTTGAAGCCACTTGGAGTGGGCTTTGCCCCTCCCATGGGGCAGTCAGTCCTCTTGCTGCATCACGCAGTGACACCAAAAAGTGGGACAAAAACATAAGACAGCCACAAAATCTTATGAAATGTAACATGACTTAAATGATGTTTCCAAGTGACAAAGGCCCCATTTTGGCTTGCATTAGACAAGCATGTTTGCTCAATGCCCATCACATGAGTGTGGCTGTAGAGGGTGCAGAAGTTCAAGACATGCTACATCACAAAACTCTGTTGAATGGAAGGGAAGGGAAATATACAAGGAACTGAGGAAAGGAAACTTACTTTTGAAAATCTGGTATCCACTCATCTGAGCCACAAACCTGGCATGAACATTAATCTTTTACCCAGGGTTGGGAAATTACTTCTGCTGGAGGGCAGCTTAACAAGTTTTGGTGAGCTCTCAAGGGCTACAAGGGTAGCCCTGCCCTTTGACAGGTGTCTCGCCTCCTGGTTGCCATCTTGGGACCAGAAGTCCCACCCCTCACCCTTAACCTTTTCCACTGAAGTCCCTCTCTTTGCCCCAGAAGGACTCCTTTGGGAGAGGGAGGAAGGATGCCATCTTGGAACTGGAAAAAAAATAAATCATATACTAAAAAATCAAACATCTACTATGACATATTTTAATTTTATTTCAAAAAATATTTTTGTCCTGATTTATGCATGCTTGCATAGCATACATAGAGGCAATTGCATAATAGCTCAGAATACAGTCATACTTTTGTATATTGTATGTGGGAGGTGTGTGTGTGTGTGTGATGAGGTATGGGAGATGTGTGGGTGTGGGTATGGGTGTGTGTTGGGGAAGGTGGGGATATGTATAGGGGAATGTGGGGGAGGGTGTGGGTGTAAGTCTGGGTCTGGGTCTGGGGTGTGTGTTTGTGGGGGTGTAGAAGGGTGTGGGTGTGTGTGTTGCATTGATCAAGGATACCTGGAAAGCAAGGCATTTGGTATGGGTGGTACTAAGCTTAAGCTAGACACCTGTCACAATAAAGATATGGACTGCTGAATGGACTTTAACATTTTCTTAGGCAGAGTAACACTTTAGGGTGCTGACAGAATGGGGGGTGGGGGAAAGAAACCTGCCTTTTACCAGAAGCAACAGCATGTTAGTTTGACCCAGCTCCAAAGGTTTAGTATAGTTTTGTGCTTCAGCAGAGCTTTTTGGCACTTATATAAAGCTGATTCAATCAGCTATTAGATAAAAGTCTCAAAAATGCCCCACTAAAGTGCCCAGTCTATAGACGTTGGACAAGCCAGGTCCAACTAACATGATGTCTCTTCTCTGCCTCTCCTCAGCATGTGCTGGGCTCAGTGCAGGGATGCACCAAGTTTAAAGTAAAGCGCCGGGGTTTTTTTCCCTCCCACATCTTCAAGCAGCCTTATTTCACAGGGGAAAAAAATATGTTTAGAGCAGGATCTGGGTCCCTGCAAACTAGCAGCACTTGCTCCACAGACTAACCATTCAGTCAAGACTTATTTTACTCACCTTGAATTGAAAAAATCTACTATAGAAATTGGTCTTCCTATCAATAATCCACGCTATCTTTAACTAACACAACTGAAACAGACCATCAATAGAACATCCATCTTAGAACACAACAGGTAGACACAACCTTTCATCTCCTACCAAAGCCAGAAAATACAGCTAGATGGGAAAGAGAATGCTCCTTTCGCCTATCTTTCCTGACGAACTTTGAGCAGACAACAAATGAGAACCTAGGTTGGGGAGGGCATGCATTACTGAATGGGGTCTGAAGGCTTTGCTCTCATTCAGACAGACATAGCTTACTGCTGTAAACATTGGGTTTGGCACATGTAAGTTCAGGAAGTATATGTTCATAATTAAGCATTGATAGGTTACCTCTTCACTTTTTAGATAGGCCTAGCTGTATGGAACAGTTGGTGGAATTAGGACTAGTGAGCGTAGCACAGGTACTATGAATTATAATTTCACACTGAATCCTCAGAATAACCTACAGGCAACCCCACTTAGCTCTGTTAATTGGTTCCTGAAAAAACGAGCATTAAGCAAAACAAGCGTTAAGCGAAACCAAAAGTATTTGACAGCCCTAGATGGTGACCGCAATTGTTTTTAATGACCCAAGATGGTGACCTTGAGAATTATAATAAAACTCACTGAGTGTTAAGTAAAATCAGGTATCAAGTTAAAATGAGTGTTATAGCAAAATAGCACTAAGTGAAACAGTGGGGGTTGCCTGTACCTGTTCATTTGTTTAAAAAAAAATGTTAAATCCAGTCAAGGCTTATTTACTGCTTCATTTTAAATAAAATAGTAACAGCAAAAAGAAAAGCATTCGATTTAGGTAAAGATAGATATATACAAAATTAGCTTTTAAATTGTAAATGTAAAATATGTATGGAAAATACATAAAGAAACAAGTTATATTAAGTAGGTTTTTCTGCATCTATAGATAGATTGATAGATAGATAGATATAGTTGCTACTGCCAGATCCTCAGCTGTCCCCCATTGTTAGGGTGACCAACTTAAAATAATTCAGTGGATGCTCACTTTTGAAAAATCCACATTTAAAATGCCTGAAGTTGGTATGTGCCAAAACTAAAGGCTTGTCCATTCCACTCCAGTAATGACCTCCAGCGAAGACATGGTTCAAGTATGCCACCCCAACCACATCTTTAGGGAACCCAAACGTTTGCCGGTAAGATTGCTCCAGGCTTATTTACAACTGCTGCTCTCAAGTATGCCAAAGAATATGGGCTTGAAAGTGAGTGCTTGAGAAAAGGCCAGAGCAGCTTTACTGGCAAACTTCTGGCTCTAAGAGTGGTTGAGCACAATATAGGTCATGGTGCTTGACTCTGTCCTTGTCAGGACTGCTGCTACAGCAGGAGAGACAAGGCTTAAGATAAGTGGATGTAACTGGTCACTTCTGGAAACCTTAACCCTGCAACATGTTGTACTTACATTTTTTAAATATAAATCATATGTTCACTAATATTTCCAGTCTTCTTCATTGAGGAACATGCCCTTTAAATTCACCAGTCTGACTGCATTAATAATGAAATCAACAAGTAAACGAATATACAGAAGACACCATAGCTTTTACAAAATGTTTTGCAACACTGGAATGATGTCTTCCAACTAAATATTTGATTGTGTGATACATTCCATTATAATGATGTTCACATTTCATTGCCTTGAAAACTTAATATAGACCCAAAACAAATTATTTTAGAAAAATATGACGCTTGGCTTTGAAATATAAAATTCTTTGGTTCATGAAAAATAACCAGAGAATTAGCTTTTCAAATTACTCATCTGTTTCTTTTGAAAAGACAGGATTGTGAAATTCTGTTACAATCACAAGAAATCTTACTGGCTTTACATACAAGAGAGGGGAAAAAAAGCAAAAAGTGCTATAAATAATCAGAGGTGAAATGTGTGGTATAAATCTTAATTAAATATATTTTGGATCAAGTAACTAAAATTTCAAGAAAGACTTCTAAGTCAGATGCAGTGATTTAAGTTCTTAGGACAGTAATTCAAACTTACAGTGGTTACTGGTTGGGATGGAAATCCAATACACTCTGTAGTTTACCTGCTGCCACTCTTTTTAATGGGACTTTTCTCAGCTGGCTTGACCCATCTGTGTTGGTAATTGTGTGACTTCCTCAAGGGGCCCATTTTCATGTATAGTATTCAGCACTTTCACTTAAAGCCTAACAAGATGACAAAACCCGAATGGATCATGTTATTCATTTATTTTTACCATCACTTACTTATTTTACAGGATATTTAGGCATTCAACATGGAATGTTAAAATATGGTACCTGGATCAACACCAAGCAAACTCTCCTTTAAACACATTAAATAAGGAAAAGTTGAACAAACATCACATCGAGTAGCCTGTTAAGTCAGTTCCATTTTGCATACTGTCATAGGTATCATTGGAAGCTCTGTTTTGTTAGAAAATTACCTACATAATGCTATTGATTAGCTGTACTAAAAAAAAGCCCCTATAGAGACCTAAACATACAATAGGCACTTAAGGCACCAAAAATGGCTTGGTTTTTCAGAATTGCCAAATCAATTATTTTACTTTTATTTTAATAAAACATTTCCACTGCTGTTAACTTACTGAGTTTGATCAGAGTTGGCTCAGCCAAAAATGTTTATTTTTCTGGGCCTAAAAGGCTTAAGATTAGCAATGTTAATATTTTAAAAAACTCAAAGTCTTTATTATACAACTTCTAATGCCAGTTCAGAACCTTTGGCTGGATATAGTAAAATTAAAGACTAACAAATCATAAAAAGCAATAAATCACCTTAAAAACTACAGTTAAGCAGACAGTTCCAGCAGTGATAAGACTGTAAACTGATGAAATGCCAAGATTCACTTAAAGCTGGTGATTCCAGTTGCAACAACACCTCTTTTTGTTCTGCTCTGTTTCCATTATTTAAGTTACCTGTCTTATCATATTAAGCCTATCAGTATGTGCCAATATACATCAAATACCTAACAATACCAAAAAAAGGGGAGGAACTACCAAAACTTGTACCTGGAGCTAAAAAAATGTTATGTTTAAAATTCTTCAGCTGCATTTTTTATTTGTCAAGATCCATTCTAAACTTTTCAGTGTCTTAAAACTTTAAGACTCTAATATGACAAATTCAGGGTTGGCCTCTCTCTAGTTAAACATAACTCTTCAGTTCCACTAAAATCTTGATTCTTAAAATAATTATTATTTTTTCTCTAAAACTTTGATAAGCTCCACTTGACTGGGGATTCTTAACATCTTGAATTCACACTCCTTTTATTCAGGGTTCCTCTATACATGATATTTATGCTGCAATTAATGTGTTAATCATGCCATACATGGCAAGGTGCTACACATTCACCCAATTTAAGGCACCATAAAATGGCAAACCAGCCATAAAAGTGTTCCACATATAACGTAGAATGTTTTTTACGCCTGGTTTGTATGGAACCTTAAATTAAATGTGTGGCATGCCAGGGCTTGTCCTAGGCTGGGGCTGACAATCAGTTACTGTTGGCCTTTGCCCTGGGCCAGCCCAGAGTCTCAAAACCATCCCCAGTGCTGTGTGGGGGCTATGCTGGGTCATGCTGGGCTGCAGACACCCAGCTTTCAATCCGATCTCCCTTCACTGGCAAGTAGAAAGGGTGCAATTGGGTTCTGATCTTTGATCGCAAAATTATCCCTCCAGCTATGCACATGTGGCACTCAAGGAAGCACAGTTGTAGGGATCAGGGCTTCAGATCCCCATAGTGCCTTTAAATGAATAGCTGAAATCTGCTTGACTTTTTTCCTTCACCACTGCCAGCTAGAAAGCAGAATATGTCATGTTTTTGAAGTCATAAGTTTAAATTTTGAAGTAGCTATAACTGGTCTTGTGAAGCATAGAAAAGTGATTTCCTGATGATAGTGAAGATCAGCTTTAGCATACCCTGAAGTTGAGGGCAGCATATTGCAGAATTTAGGAATATATTCCAGTATTTCCTCTTTGGAAAATCATAGTAAATTCCCCAGAGATGCAATTACTAGAGTATGTGCCTTGGGCAGCAGTAGCAGCAGGGGTAGCGCAGGAGCTGGGCCAATTATAGGAGTGGCAGGGGTTAGGCCAGCAGTGGGTCATCCCAGCAAACTAGAACTTTTAAATTAATAACCATACAGGAGCCTGTGATGTCAGGCAAGGACACTGTAACTGCTGAACCTGTAAACTTCTTAGAGACTATGTCAACTCAGCAAGTTGTAGGGGCATAAACTTCTAAAAGGCCAGTTGTCTGACACGATCCCATCAAGATTTTTGTGCAATCTTATTGATTGCCTCTGTAATGCAAAATGCATTAGCAGTCCTTGGAGTAAGGACTAGACTCCAGAACTTTTCCCTCTCAGGGGAGGGTCTTTTTTAGTGGGCTACAATGCTTTGCTCCCTCTTGCTTGCTTTCTCTTTGGCCTCTTGTGTCTTGCAATCTTGGCTGCCCAAGGGAACAGTTTCAACAGGAAGGCTGAGAGGATACTCAGATAAGACCATTCTACAGCCTGGTGGCTAAGACACTGTCCTAGAAGATGGGATTTCTGTGTTTGAACCGAGTGGCATAGAAGCCAGCCACCAGATTTGTAAATAAACAGTGGACAGCAGCGCTGGCAGGTACAGAGCCCTATAGCGCGGATTTACAGGAATTCAGACACTCTGGTGTCCAGCATTTCCTATTGGCTATTTCTAGGTGGTTTCCACTCAGCATTATGGGCTTTCTGGATCGTCTGTCCAAGGTACCTACTTTACCTCATGTACTGTATACGGAGCCTTAACTCTCACCTCTAGGTTCTGGATTACAAGCTGAGTGCTTAAAAATGTAAACATTGAAGCACATATCTTATAGGATCCATTTCCTTTTTGATCTAAACCTAAAGCTAAATGTTTTAAAATGTGCTGTTCTGTTATATAAAGTCTAATGCCAAGAGATATCAGATGGAATCAAGAAATAAAAAAACAATCATTTCCATTCTGGAGCTAAAGATTCAGTATTTCATTTGCTTCTTTAAGTGGCACTTTGAAGGGTCATTATCTCAAATCCTTATGTTTTCATTACTTCTGCTTTCATTCTTTCAGCTCCCCACCATCTCACTTACAAAAAACATCACACACACAAGTATTTGTCAAATCTGTCAACTAGAGAGAACATCTAAATAACTTAGAAAAATGTGAACTGCAGATGCCAAGAGAGCATCTGAAGGCCTTGGAAGTATATATCCCTTGAATTTAATTAAAGCTAGTCTTGTTTGATTAAAACCAATTGTGCTGTTTTTCACTCTATTCTATTTTTAAAACAAGATGTTGGGCCACATGAGTGTCAAAGCAGTTTCCTCATTTCTAGCTGGGAAATCTGAGGGACCCCTTCTGTTGCAACAAGGACACCTCCTACTGGCTGGATAATGACATTGTTGCACCTCTTAATAGGAAGGTAGACCTGCTCAGGTGAGCCCTCAGAAGAAGTCTTCTGGAAAATCCTGTATGTACGATGACAACGAAAATTACACAGTTGGAAATCTTTTTGGAGATGCACATCTTTAGGAACACAGTTGTCTTTGTAGCGAAACATCAAAGTTCAGTATAAAGCCTGTTTAGACCCTTTTCAGTCATGCATTTACTTCCATGCCTGTGCTCTCTAATCTACCTACGCTCTATTCACCCATTCCATGTTGTGTAGGTCACAGAATCGATTCCTTATGTGGAATGTTTGTGTACAATTCCACTTCACGAAGTGCGGTTACTTCGCTGTTCGACTGCCAGCTTCTCCAAAGGAAAAAAACATCACATAGCTCACAAACCATCTATTAATCAAGCAGTAATTTTTAATTGCAGTGTTTCTCCAAGATTGTGCACATAAATTTATGTCCTCGAGGAGCAACTGCAAGCCCCAGATCTGTGCACTGAAGGACTCTAAAAGAGTCTTAACAGATTGAAAATGTAACTATATAATATGTATAATCATTAAAAGTTGTTCTGTAAATCAGAGAGGCTCAGTTTTGTTTTCTCTGGTACAGTTATGACCTTTACCTGGATACTTTTCCAACAGCAATAGTAATACATCATGATGAGAATAAAGCTCTGCCCTGTTACAAAACATGTCTGAATAGATGTCCAAAGGCTGTCTGAAATACCTGTTGTGGGGGGGAAGAATCCGTTCATGAACCATCCATTACCTTGTAGGCAGGATTCAAGTACAATTCAATACAAGAAAAAATCTGACCTTAATAAACCTTGGTGAGATTAAAAAGATGACTTAATGGTAGAATACAGAACAACAGGCTGGAATAGTCATTATTCAGATCATTACAGAGCTGTCAAATTTTATTTTTTGCAGGAATTATGTATGTATCTTCAGACCGCTCATGAAATAGTTGTTTTTCCTTTAAAATCAGGAAGCATTATCCTCAGCAGCTGAGCTAAACTAACTAGGCTAACTTCATCTTTGGGACAATAGGAGATGGAAGACACTTTGACTAAATGCAGCAAGGTTTAGGTTCCGAGCAAGGTTTAGGTTATACAGAAGAACCAGCCTTCTTAACTAGACATCCTTGGAAACAAAGATAGATGGTAAGCATTTAGAAAAAGGGCCTCTCATGCAGCAGCCTCTGCTGAAGGATAACTTTCCAGGCATGAAGAATGACTTTTTTAAAGGGCAGTTAACACTGCTTTTCAAAAACTACCCAGACTTTGTGAATTGCTTCTCTGCCAATTTTTCTGTAGATAAGCTGCACTTTTTAAAAAGTAAAGCATGAGGAACACCAACAGATTTCAGCATAACTCAATAAAGACCACATTTCACAACAAAAAATGGAAATGACTTTAATAGATGGTTTTGTGAGCTACATGTTATTTTTTCCCCTTTGGAAAAGTTGGTAATAGAAAAGCAAAGAAACCGCATTTTGTAAAGTGAACCTGTACCCAAACATTCCACATAAGGAATAAATTCTATGACACATACAACATGGAATGGATTAATAGAGTCTCTAGGTAGATTAGATAGCACAGGCATGTAAGTAAATGTATGGCATGAAGGAATCTGAAATATGGTCTGATTATGATCTCTCTCATTTTTTCCCCCCACAGATGAATCTCCAGTGGTGGCGATGTGTAGGCAGTGCACAGGGGTGTAGGTGCACCCCAAGAGCACTGGTATACCCCCTGCCAGCCAGCGTTCCCAGGCATGTGCCCACCCTAAGAGCTGGTGCCCACCCTGAGAGCTTCGTCTGGGGAGTGCACCAGGAGAAGCGGTCCGCCCGCAGCTGATCCCACCAACTCAGAAGTGCCAGTGGTGCGTCGCTGGCAGTGGTGGGTCGGCAGGATCAGCCGCCGCGGGGGAACCCTCCCCCCAGTCAGCAGGATTGGCTGCAAAGGGACTCCCCCCAGCCTGCAGGATCAGCTGCAGGGGGACCCTCTCTGGCCTATGGGGGGGCGCCCTCCCCTGGTTGCTGACTGTCCAGTCAAGACAGGGGAAGCGGTCCACCTGAATCAGGAGGCATCAGTTGCCCATGATCTCCAATAATTTCAGTGAAGATATTTGTGACTTACAGTGATAGAAATAATATCATCATCAGGCCCACTATCTCTGGGGGACTTGTCATCCTTAGTTTTATGACATCCTTACTTCAAGCATAGTCTCATGCTTTACTATATGAATATGAGTAGTCCTGTAGACATTGGGGAGACTCCTGTGAATCAAGTTACACAGGTAAGCATTTGCAATGGCAAAAGTTGAAGATGCCGTGATATGCAGGGTAGAAGAATCTGACTATGTACTTATTTACTGTTAACCCTTTGCCCAATGGGTCCACCAAAGAGGAAAGTTAAGAAAACTTTCTTCAAAAAAGAAAAATACTGTAATACTCTTAGCACCTCATTTTTAATGAATATTTTTCCTAGCCAAAAGTCACCCATCAGTTTAGCATTTTTAATCTTTCTTAAGAGTATCTGGATAGTATTAGATCTCTGCAGTTGAACTACTTCTCCTCTTGTGTGATTGAATTCATTTTGATGTTCGGCTTAACTTGGAATTGTTTTAGGGGAAGTATTACATGGGATAGGTGGAATTGCAATAATATCTTTTGTTTCTTTTATTGTGTTACAAACCTCTCCAACAGAATCCAAGTAAATGAGGCAAAAGTATATTGACATAAATGGACTTTTTAGCTAGACTGAATGTTTTTTTAAAGTGTAGATTTTCAAACCAATAGATAATATTAGTATACCTACATTTTATATCAATAATCATATGGGATAATAATTTGTTTTACCCATACTTTGTTTGCCAATATTTTAAGTTATTTTGTGTTAAGTGTAGATACAACAATAATTTTATAGAACATTTGTGGAGGAAAAAAGGTGAGGAGTTACTGAAATTTCTTTATTTTCTTAAAATGAACCAAACCATAAAATCAATTACACTGCACTTTTAAAAAATATTTCCCCAGATGCTCTTAATAGCTGGGCTGGTGCACTATGCTGCAGTGAAATGTCTAGTGGTCCCCTCAGCTGTCCTTCATTATTCCAATGAAAACCATTGAATAATTAGTCTAGCATGAACACTCTAATTAGCGAAATACAGCAGTGTCATATAATTACTCCAAATATCAACTTTTAGAAACCTTTGTACTTTTAGTACAACAACTGGGCTGGATGTCTTAAAAAATAAATGCTCCCTCCATACAGCTTAGAAACAAAGGCAAGTGTCCATCAATTACATCTATTTCTTGCCACAGCATGTCTATGACTTGTATATTGATGACTGTAGCATATTTGTACTACAAACAGTACTTTAAATAAGGGGTTTAAATTTGTTCTAACTTTTTAATACAGCAGGAATGTTGGCACAGGGAGAGAAAAGGGAAAAATTCAGGTTTTAAAAACTGTTCCTCATAAAGAAACTTTTAATCTGTAGTAAATATGACTCAAAGAGCACAATGGAAGGCTTATTTTTTTTTTGGCTTTGTTCTTGCAGTTATTTGTGCAGAGGGTGTAACCATATTATACTACAAAGTCCATTCAAATTTGTATTAAGTAAAAAAGTACTAAATAATACAATATTCTTTGGGGAGGGAACTGCTAAACCTGAGTTTATTTTAGGACTGGTTGTGTTAACTATACAAGTTAAAAATGTACTTCTCTAAAAGGAATATTATTCAGTATGACATTTTAAATTTTATAACATTTATTTAGTTCTGGACAAGAAACCTCTTTGAGAGTAAAATTTTCAAGTTTTTCAAAAGTTTTCAAATTTTCATTGCCTAAGGGATTTAGAAATTATTATTTTCAGTGGAACTTATTAGATTCCTAAGTCACTTCAGTATTTTTGAACATTTTACATTGTGTCTTTAGCTCAGTAGGTTTTGTATTTACCTTAATGTGAACTTCTACCATAGTTGGCATCCTTTCATATTTCAGCCTATGCGTTGGTTAGTTTGCAGTGTCTCATGTGACTGAATAGTTTAATCTGAGATTTGTATGATTTATGGCAATGGTTGCAAGTGTATGTGTCATGGTTGGGTGGTTCAGGAGATGCTTGATTCCTATGGACTCTTTTATCTTCAAGCAGTTAGAGCCAATTTCTGTCATGGATGTTGATGCCCTGGTGGAGAGGATGATACCACTTGTTCCAACCACTTGCCAAGGCTTCGCGTTGGTCAGGATCAATTCCAAATGCCTTCATATCTTGCTTGCATGTGTCTTTGTAGCAAAGCTTGAGACATCCTGTTGTTCTTGTTCCCTCTGATCGTTCCCCGTATAACATGTACTTGAGTATATGTCCATCTTCCAAACTGCCCAGATGACCTACCCAGCACGGTCATCTCTGTTTGAGTAGGGCTGTCACATTTGGTAAATTTGCCCTTTGAAGAACCTCTGCATTGGTAACTTTATCTTGCCATTTGATGTTGAGTACGCAGCATAAACAGCACAGGTGGAAGCTATTTAACCTATTCTCTTAATGTGCATAAGTTGTTTATGTTTCCCCACCGTACATAAGAGCACTGGATATGCAAGCCTTGTACACTAGCATTTTGGTCTTGATGGTAAGCTTTGAGTTGTTCCATGCTCTTTTAGTTAGTCTGCTGAAAGTGGTGGTAGGCTATCTGATGTGAACATTAAGTTCTTCATCCAGTGAGAGGTTGGTAGTCACTGTAGAACCTAGGTAGCTAAACTTTTAGACTACTTCTAGCTGGTTCTCATTAAGGGTGATTGATGGAACGTGTAGAATGCCCTGTCCTAGTACAACTGTCTTCTTTATGCTAATAGTGAGAGCAAATGCCTGGCAAGCTTTTGAAAGGTGATCCATGAGGTCTTGTAGTAGGTCTTCATCATCTAACTCTGGCATGACCTGTAGAGTTTGTATTTGGTCCAGGGATTCACTGATGTTTCTTTCTTGTGGATATAGCTCTGAATAGTGTTCAACCCAATGAGACATCTGCTTGCTTCTATTTGTAATGGCTTCACCGCTGCACTTGAGAGGGGCAACCTTGTTGATAGTAGGGCCTGGAGCTTTCTTTAGACCATTATACATGACTTTTATGTTTCCTATGTCTGAGGTTGTTTATATCTCATAACAGAGCTTAGCCCAATACTGATTTGCAAAGTGTCTGGTTTTCATAGATTTCATAGACATTAGGGCTGGAAAGGACCTCGGAAGATTATCAAGTAGAGGCAGGAAGTCAGTAGGGGTCATAGGATCCCAGCAAGATAAACATCCAAATTTCTCTTGAAGGTGTTCAAAGTAGGTGCTTGAACTACCTCTGATGGAGGTCTATTCCAGACCTTGGTAGCTCAGACTGTAAAGAAGTTCTTGCTTATGTCCAGCCTGAAACAGTCCTGAAGGAACCTGTGACCATTTGAGTATGTCATCCTTTGGGGTGCTCTGGTGAATAAACATTGCCCCAGATCCTGGTAAGCATCCCTGATAAACATAGGTGACCACCAGATTACTCCTGAGCCTGCGCTTTTCCAGACTGAACAGTCCCATAGCTCTCACCCTGTCATCATAAAGTCTGTTTTCCTGACCTCTGATCATGCGTGCAGCTCTCCTCTGTACTCTCTCAAGCTTCTCCACATCCTTTTTGAATTGTGGAGCCCAAAACTAGATGCGGTACTCCAACTGTGGCCTCACCAAGGCCGACTACAGCGAGAGAATGATGTCCTGGGATTTGCTTGAGTAGCATCTATGGATGCAAGCCAGCGTTTTGCTAGCTTTACTAGCTGCAGCATCACATTGAAGGCTCGTGTTCATCTTGTGGTCAATCATGACCCCCCAAGTCCTTTTCGTTCATAATGCTAGCCAGCATAGCACTGCCAAGCCTATAAGCATGTTGCAGGCTTTTCTTCCCAAGGTGGAGAACCTTGCATTTTTCGGTGTTAAACACTATCAGATTCTCGTCTGCTCATTTGCTGAGCTTGTCCAGGTCAGCCTGGATCACCCTCCTGTCCTCAGGTGTGGATGCTTTACCCCAGAGTTTGGTGTCATTGGCAAACTTGGCCAGTCTGCTTCTGATTCCAATATCCACATTATTAATGAAGATATTGAATAATGTTGGCCCAAGGACAGAGCCTTGGGGGGACCCCACTGGTCTCAAGGCACCACAACAATTGACTTCCAGCAACCATCACCCTCTGGGTCTGACCATGGAGCCAATTCCCCAGCCAGCAGATCATGGTGAGGCCGAGGGCACAGTTGGCCATTTTTCCCAAGAGGTGATCATGGGATACCAGATAGAAGGCTTTTTTAAAGTCAAGATATACGACATCAATCACCTAGTCGTAAGGAGAAATAAGATTGGTCAAGCAAGACCTACCTGCAACAAACCCATGCTGGCTATCCCTTGGGATGCTGCTATTGGCCAGTCTGTTAAGAATGGCCTTTTTGATAATCTTTTCTAAGACCTTCCCCGGAATAGAGATCAGGCTGATGGGCCTGTAGTTTGCTGGATCGACTTTCCTCCCCTTTTTGAAGATAGGCACCACATTGGCCTTCATCCAGTCTTCAGGCACTTCACCAGAGCGCCAGGAGTTCTCAAAGATCCATGCTAGTGGCTGAGCTATGATGCTTGCCAGCTCCTTGAGTACCTTGGTGTGTAAACCATCAGGGCCGGCTAACTTGAAGGTGTCCAGCCTCTCAAGGCACTCCTTCACAAGGTCAGTATTGATGAAGGGTAAGGAATCACCCTCATCCAGGCGTTTCTGTCCTGTAATGGGAAGCTATGCCCCTTTGGACCGGTGAAAAACCAATGCAAAGTATCCATTTAGCAATTTGGCTTTTTCCTGGGCATCGGTTGCCAGTTGTCCCATCTGGTTTAGCAGGGGTCCACTGTTGCCCTTGCTTTTTCTCTGGCTCCCCACATATCTAAAAAAGAACTTTTTGTTGTCCTTGATTCTTGTAGCTAGTTAGAGTTCAGTCACAGTCTTGGCTTTCCTGGTTTGCTCCCTGAAGGTCCAGACCAGTTGCTCTCTGTACCTCATTTTTTGCTTGTTGAAGTCTTGTTTTTGTGCTCTGTTGGCACTAGATTTTGTATTTACCCTAATGTGAACCTGATATATGTTGCTAGGGCCACTGTATGCCACTCTATGCCTTTTACCCGATGTACAGCGAACAGAGTAATGATGAAGAGGCATCCTATCCACTGCTTTGATTCCTGTTTTCTCCCTCATGTTTCTTTCCTATTATTTTACCCTATAACTATATACCTACCCTATATAGATTGTGAGCACCCAAGATCAGGGATAGTGTGCAATTTATGTTTACTGTATAGCAATTTATGTTTACTGTTTGGTGTATAGCAAATATGAGGGGGCTTAAAGCATTATAATTAATAGGGCAGAACTATAGGTAAACAAAATTCTTTTTTACTATGAGGGTCCAAGCAGATCACTGTCATCAAAGGACAAGAATGACCTCTGTACAAATTATTATGGAGTTGTAGAGCACTTTGATTTATTTTAGTATAGCAGTGGGCAACATCTTCCCGGAGTGAACGGAACTGGCCCAGCTGGACCTGGTTGCTACCACAGCTGCTTCTCCACACTAACCAGCTGCAGTGCAAATACCACCAAGGGCTTCATCAACTGAAAGCTGTCAAGACCCCAGCTCCACAGGCTGGATCCAATGGCTCTGTGGGCTAAATCTGGTTGATCCCTGTTTTCAAAAATTATTTTTCAAAGGGTTCTTCTACATCCAAAAAGTTATAGTAAAAGACTACTAAGGATGAAAAGACAAGCCCTTAGAAGATGGAATATGACAGAATTAAGATTGCTTATACAACCTTTATTTAGCCTTAATGAACATGAATTATACTATAATCTAAAAATGAATGTTTGTAGGTCTTATCTACTGAATGGGTAGGTTTCTCACTATTTTTTCTTAACTTCCACATTCTGTGGGGTGTTAGATGCATTGTCTTGAAACCCTGCACTCAGTAAAAAATTACTGGAATCAGGCATCTCACACTTCCATGTGCTTTTAAATATCTTGGCTGGAGCTTATTGATTATTTTCAGGCATTTAAATACTTTTTGAAATCTGGCTCAGTTAACATTGTATATTCCTTTTTCTGTTAAATAAAGGAAACGATGAAATAAGGAGTAAAGTCCACATGCAGTACATGAAGTTAACTGTTTCATGAAGCTGGTCTCCAAATCTTTTCTATGAGACCAACTAGCATTGGCCATTGACTGAATACTGGTATTATGAATGTTCAGCTGAAATTTTGAATACTGAGACAAAACAGAAAAGAAGGTGCAAATGACAATAAGCCATGTAGAGTTGGGTTTTTTATTAAATTATTAATACCTATTATTGGTGTTGCAGTAGAAGCATTTATCCTACTACACACTAGAATGTGAATCCTACTACATACTTGGGCCGTATGTAGATGAAAAGAGGGGTGTGCATACACAACACTTTAAAGCAGGCTAAATGCTTTTGTACTGCTTTAATGGTGTTGGTGTTTGCACATCTCTGCGGCTTATTGTGCATTAATTCCAGCCGCTGTAGGAAATTCGGCAATGTAATGCACCTTAAATGACTTGGGGCACAGCAAATTAAAACTCCTACAAGGAGTTCTAGTTTGCTGACCCTACAGCCGTGGAGCAAAGCACCAGGCTCTGTGCAGCTCTGCCAGAAGCCCTGCAGGCAGCCTGGGACCAGCCTGGGAAGGCCAACTCCACCCAAGAAAAGCAGTGAGCCTGATTTCCTCCCCCCACCCCCCAGAGCCTGCCTGACCTACACAGGGGCCTGGTGCTTCCCTCTGTGGCTGTGATGCCCCCCAGAACCACCCGAGCTAGTTGCCTCTGGGCAGATGCTACCTGGGTGGCGGGGGGGCACGGCTGCCACAGAGGAAAGCACCGGCCCCCAACCTCTGCAGCCCAGGGACTGCTCCGCCCACCAGCAGCTCACCCTCCCTTCCCCTCCCCTCCACCAGAGAGGCAGGTCAGTGCGGGTGTGTGCACGACACAGGGTTTTACTTTGCCCTAAATTGAAGTGGTGTTTTTAAACCCCTCCGCACTTCAATTTAGGGTCCCATTTCATCTACACATGCCCTAGAACACTAGAATGCAACACTTGTGGCATTAGAAAGAATACATATCAATCCTATGACTGGAAGCGACAATTCTCACTTTACTGAAATGATTTAGTATTGCTTTGGTCAGTCTATCAGGTGCAAATCTACCCTACCTTCTATTTGACTTCAGACTAAAATGGTTAATTAAGTGTCACCACTAGATGACAGTGTTGCATATTGCTCATCCTTTGCATGGCTGCCTGTTAACTGTTAGATAACATTTCTTCCAGTAAACCCAAGCATTGCTACCTCTTCTGTCTATGAACTCATGAGATATAACTTGTGTCCTAGGTCTTTTAAGTAGAATGACAATCCCAAGCAGTGAGAAGCACAGTGACATGAATCCAAAGAAAAAAGTTGTCTTTAAGAAAAATAAATCTACATAGAAGTACTTTATAAACTTGGTTTTGGCTCTCTCCAGTTGTCCATTTTAAAATACATGTTGTTCCCCATCCACCCACTCATCCATCTATCTCCAGTTTACTGTGGAATTTCACATAGCAGGAGACAAATGACCTGGCATAAATCCACTTGCCTGAGGAGACTGAGGTTTTCCCCTGCAATTACAAAAATAATTAGAAGCAAGAGAGAGAGAGAGAAGAAGAAGAAGAAGAAGAAGAAGGGTGTAGCATGAAGATACAATTTTAGCAAAACAGCATATGTAAGATATGAGGTGGAAGGTGAGAAGAGGAATGTGGCTGACAAAAGCTTCACAGCAAAGCAGAGAAGATTAACACTATTTTCCTTATTCTAATGAATCTGCTTGGTCAGTGCTAGAAGAAAGGAATGATGGGCCAGACACCTATGACTTTTTTCTTCCCTTTATATCTACACATTGGGTGCACCTACATATTGCCCTACAGCACCGTTTTTGCTGTGCCCTGCTTTAGCACTTCCAAAAAGAAATACTATGCATCTGCCCATACTGCACCTTGCACATGATGCACGGTTATATTTTGCCACTACTTTGCCATAGCGGTGCACTAAAACAGAGGAGCGCACCACTACAGTGAAGTAGCTGCTAGTCATGTGTAGACCCATATGATTGTTACATCACCACAGCGCATCACTACAGTGCTGTAGTGCATCGCTACTGTAACGTATGTAATGTGTAGACGTGCCCACTGGGCACTGTGGTACCTACATTTTAGGCAGCTGGCCCCTCACACTAGAATCCAAAAGTCACAGAAAGGGCTTAGGAGCCTTGTATAGTACCCAAGAAGAGTAGGTACCTCAGAAGGGTGATACAAAAACCCTCATGCTGAGCAGAGAACTGTCTTGAGCCATACTCTGCTGAGCATAGGGATGTGTCTGATTTCTCAGTCCTTTCCAGGTCTTCAGTCTGCAAGGTAGGTGTCTCTTGGCACTTGGGATCCAGAGCTTAGCACCCTCTCCAGAGTGTGGTGTCTACAAATATTCAATGAAAGAAGTGAGCAGAGATGGCGGTTCCCAACTTTTACAATAGCCTAATGGTTATGGCATTTCCCCCAGAAAGTGGAAGACCTGGGTACCCTCAATTTCAAGCCTTTTAAACCCACATCTCTCACTTCCCAGGAGACTGCCCTAAACAGTAAGCTACATGCTCTTGCTGAAGCTGTGCTGCTAGGTAGTAAGGAATGCAAATATTCATGGGTTCAGAAGGAAAGGAAGCAAAAAAGAATATGTCTGTAGCCTAACAGTAATAGTAGAGGCCAGAACCTAGGTTCGGGTCCCTGTTTACTTGGTATGTTTTTATCCAGTGACTAGATAATATAAAACATATAAAACAGAAATAAAACAGGATTCCCCCTTCCTATCTGAATACCAAACCACTAGGCTACAGTCTCAGACTTTGCTCCTGTGCCTTTCTGTCAAATGTTCTTAAGGGAGTACCTACAATCATTGGATGTCTCCCAGACTCATATTTTTTATTTATTTATTTGCTTTTTGTAAACCATGCATTTGTAGCTGAACAAACAAGTCTCTGTATTTGTTTGGAAGTGTTTGCTAGGCTCCTACTAATAGCTACAATATGTGTTTTATGGACATACAGACAGGATGCAACTTGCAACACAACCATTGATTCTAATGGCTCTTGAAAAATCCTTTTAAACACAGTCCTGCACATTCAGAAATAATTTTCCCAATGTAGATATAGTAGAATCTAGGCAAAAAAAAAGCACAACAAGAAACCACATTTACCCGAATCCAACACAACTTTGAATATAAGATGACCCCCCTGTAGTAAGATTTGATATATGGGAAATTACAAATTTGCCTGTCCCACAACCACACCTCCTCAACCTGACCCAGGGCTTAAACTGAAGCTGAGCTGCTTCATGCCCAGGGCCAGTACTCCAATAGAAGATGAAACTGTTCTTCTCCCATGTTGACTGGGGGGAGGAGGGGGAACACCCTTGTCTTGGATTTGAGCAAATGTGTTTGGAAGCTGAATCAAGACAAACAGACTACACATTTTTAAAAAAATGTGTTCACTAATTAATGATACAAGGGTTGCTATACTTGCCTTACTACCTTAATGTAGTAATTTCTATCTTTTTTGGCAGTTTGTCTTGGTTAAAATTCAGTTACAAGATCCATGAGGCAAAAGGGATTTCCTGAGAAATACAGACTCTGGAAAAACGTTGCATTTCTGAAATTCAAGCTCAGCTCTTATGCTAGGAGAATGTTTACATTGCAGTGAAAATAAGGTCCTTGGATCAGGAAGCACTCCTGGTGTTCTCCCCGTGTATTAGAGAGGACAACATCTGTGAAGATGTTGGTTGTAGTTCCTAAAGTTTATACATGGATTAGGTAAGTAGTAACAAATCAAGGTGCAGGAAATTTCCTAGGGATTAATGATTAGCTGGGCAGAGATGAAGGTCTAAGGCACTGCCAAAGACCATTAGCTTTAGCTGCTCATTAATCCAAAATAATTATAGCAATAGCAATCTTGTCATAAATTAAACTACCAATAAAAAACATAATGATTTGGATTTTTTTATTGGAGGTACTGCTCTAAATTGTTACATTTACATATTTCAGAAAAATTAATTATATCCAGGAGAATGGCATTGACCAGTTGTGAGGGGGCCAGGACCCCAAGGGGCCAGGGTCGAGCGGGGAATCCCGGAGTTCCGCCCAACTTCCGGGGCCCGACCCGGAAGTTTGGCCGGGAGCTTAACGTTTCCCGGAACTCGGACCGGGCCGGAGCGGGACCGGCCCGGGAGGATAAAAGGAGCCCACCTACCCCAAGCAGAGGAGGACGGAGGCTCCAGCCGGAGCCTGACCCGGGAGC
>NW_017728906.1:33213930-33218843 GCF_001723895.1 Crocodylus porosus
GAGCCCAGGACCGCCCCGCAGGAGCCAGCGGGGCAGGGAGCTGTGGGTCCCGAGGCAGCAGCGACCCTCGACGAGCCAAAGGTAACAGGGCGGCCGGTGGCCGCCGCGCCGGAGGAAACCGGGAAGGGAGGCTCGGACGGAGGGACTCTTCTCCGGCGGCTGCGGGCCGCTTGGCCGCAGAAGAAGACCCGCGGGCAGGGAGGCAATCCTCGTAGCCCCCCCGGGTCTAGAGAGACAATCCATAGGGGTAAGGACACCCCAGAGCTAGAGGAGCGATTGGCACCAGGGTAGGCTAGGTGCTGTAAGGACTCCTGGAGAGGGTCCGGCAGTGCGAGGGCGCCCCCCCCACTGCAGGACTAGGACACAGACAAGGGAGCCCCTAACGGAAGCTAACCCTGGAGGACCGGGCAAGGGTGTAGGGGAGGAGGAGCCCTCAGGACCCCTGGACCTTGGAGACGAGGTACCCCATTCGGACCGCCAGCTTCCCTGCACGAGTGAACCCCATATTCCAGCAAGTCGTGGCAGGCAAGATCGGCGGAAGCAGGAGCGGCCCGCCACGTAACCCCCTCCTCTCCAGGGGCCATCCGGGGATAGGGGGACGCACGGTAGGTGACGCACCCCATCCCCCCACAACTGGTGCATTGGCCGGGAAGCATCCCGAGCCTGACACCAAGAGCACCAGAGAACAATGGAGCTCCCCCCGGGCACTGATGTGGCACAACAGACGCTGCACCTGATAGCCCAGCTGCTACAGCAGCACCAACAGACTGCCTTAAGGCAAGTGAACCTACAGGAGCATTTGCTCCAACAACAACAGGCTAGGGGAGGCCTGTATAGTGGGGAAATGAACATTCCCCGAATAAACAAGGAGGACAATGTGGAGGCCTTCTTAGAGACTTTTGAGAGGGCGGCCCTGGCAGCGGGAGTAGATAGAACGAAGTGGGCCAGCCGACTGGGAGTCTTGTTGATCGGCCCCGCACAGGTGGCATATCGAGCCTTGACGAGGGCCGAAGCCGGGGACTATGACCGAGTAAAGGCTGAGATTTTACAGCACTTAGAGATCACCCCGGAGAAGCACAGACAGGCCTTCCGTGGGGTCAAGGCCAAGGGGGAGAAGACCCCCAAGATGTTATGGCACGACCTCAAGGACGAGATGACGAAGTGGCTGAGGCCAACGACTGCCACAAAGGAAGAAATCTGCGACCAGGTCCTGTTGGAGCAGTTCCTGGCGGACTTGGACGAGGACACCCAACACTGGGTAAGATGTCACGGCCCCACATCCTCTCTACAGGCACTCCAGATAGCCGAACAGTATATGGCAGCACAGGCAGGGCGACGCCCAAGCCGAGGGAAGCCGAGGGCGGAAGGCTCCCCCCGAAAGGGTAAGGGAGGTAAGGGCGAGAAGATCCCGGAGGGCAAGGCCATTAGTTGTTTCCGGTGTGGGGGTAAAGGGCATCTTGCAAGGTCCTGCCCGACCGAGGCCAAGTACCCCACTAATAAAGGGGCCCCACTCCCAACGGGAACAGTAGAGAATGGGAATCCATACGAGAGGAACCGATGGAGTGTGGGGTCGGCGGTAGGGAGGATGTCCCTCCTAGACCCTTACCCCGAGTTAAGGCCTGGGTAGGGCAACGGCCCCTCATGGCCATGGTGGATACGGGGTGCGCTCAGACACTGGTTCGCCCGTCGCTGATCGAATGGAGGCGAGCACCTCGGTGTGCGGGAATCTACCTGGTTTGCCTGCACAACCAAAGAGCTTACTTTGAGCGGCGACTCCTAGAGATCCGGCTCCAGGGTGTCTCGAGGCATCTGCCCGTGGGATTGAGTGAGGACATCTTACACCCCATGATTGTGGGGAGAGACTGGCCGGAGATTTACGAAGTACTGGCCACGCTCCGGCCACAAAAGGAATCAACGGAGGGCTTAGCGGGGGAGGAGACCGAGCAACCCTGGCCGGATGAGCTGGAGGGCCTAGCTAACAGCTACCAGTTCCGTGAGGCCCAGGAAGAAGATGAGGAACTGCGACCCTTCCACGAGGAAGCCCTCAGATCCCACCGGCAACCGGTAAGCCTCACTGCGGATCGCGGACAGGGCCCCCGGGTGGAGCTGAGGCAGGGCTTACTGTACCGTATCAAGCCCGATCCCCAGATGGGGAGAGAGGTGGAACAACTCTTAATTCCCCGCAGATATCGGGCACCCCTTTTACGGTTAGCCCACAGGAACCCGATGGGGGGGCACTTGGGGAAGGGGAAGACAGAGGCCCGATTAACACGCTGGTGCTTCTGGCCCCACTTGTATGAGGACGTCGAGAGGTTTTGCAAGGGGTGTCAAGACTGCCAGCTAGTGAGCCCCCACAAGCCCCCACACGCTCCCCTCCAGTTGATGCCGATTATTCAGAAACCATTTACTAGGGTCGCTTTGGATGTGGTGGGGCCTTTACCGCGCAGCACCGCGGGATACCGGTTCCTCCTGGTGTTCATAGACTACACCACCCGGTTCCCCGAGGCTGTCCCCTTACGGGCGGTGACGGGCTCCAAGGTAGCTGAGGAGCTCATGAAATGGGTGTCCCGGTTTGGAATCCCGAAGGAAATAGTAACGGACCAGGGAACAAACTTTATGTCTGCGGTGATGACAGCAATGTGCCAGGTACTGCACGTCACCCACCTGAGAACGACGATTTACCACCCCCAGACTAATGGGCTCGTGGAGCGCTTCAATGCGACGTTGAAGGGGATGCTCCGTCGGTGCGCCCAGGAAGATCTGGCGAGATGGGATCTATTGGTACCCCCTTTACTGTTTGCGGTGCGGGATGCCCCGCAGGCCTCCACGGGATATTCCCCATTTAGGCTGGTTTTCGGACACCAGCCCCGAAGCTTACTGGACATAGTGAGGGAGAGCTGGGAGACCAGTGCGCGAGGGGGCCGCCAGGTGGTCGAGTACTCCCAGGAGATACACGACCGACTCCACAAGGCTCAGTGGGCAGCCCAAGACAACCTCATTCAGGTCCAGAGGCAACAGAAGAACAGGTATGAGCAAGGGACCCGGGAAAGGGAGTTGCAGCCCGGCCAAAAGGTGCTGGTTATGTTGCCCAGTTCCCACAGTAAATTTGAGGCAAGATGGCAAGGGCCAGCAGGGGTCATAAGACGAGTCGGCCCAGTAAATTATGAAGTCCAGAGGGAGGGCCGACAGAGGTCGTCCCAGATCCTGCACATTAATTTATTGAAGGAGTGGCAGGAGCCACAGGGGCTCCTTTTGGAAACGGATCGGGAGTCAGTAGATGGAGAGTATCCCAAGCTAGAGGCAGAGTCTAAAACCTTAAAGGAGGGACTCCCCGGGGAGGGAGCGTCCCTTTTGCCGCACCAAAAGCAGGAACTGCAGCGGTTAATCGCGGAATTCGGAGATGTGTTTACAGAGACCCCCGGGACGGCTAGGGGTGTGGAACATGCGATCCTGACGCCGTGAGGTCAGGTTGCCAGAGAGAAGTGGCGGCAGATTCCCTTCTTCCGACGCCAACCAATTAGAGAAGAACTTAACCGCATGCTGGCCCAGGGCATTATCACACCTTCCCGCAGTCCCTGGCGGAGCCCGTTGGTGGCCGTAACTAAGCCGGACGGCAGCTTGAGGCTGTGCGTCGACTTTAGAAAGGTGAACGCCATCACACAGTTTGACGCCTTCCCTATGCCCCAGGTGAACGAACTAGTAGAGCGCATCGGTCAGGCTAACTTCATCTCCACCCTGGATCTGGCAAAGGGATATTGGCAGATCCCTTTGAGGAAGGAGGACCAGCCTAAGACCGCCTTCGGAACACCGTGGGGTCTCTATGAATTCAAGCGGATGCCGTTCGGATTGAACGGGGCTGCCGCTACCTTCCAAAGGCTGATCGACTGGGTACTGGCGCCCCACCAAAAATACGCCGCCGCCTATATCAACGACATTGTGGTCTATACCAAGACGTGGGAGCAACACCTGTGGGCTCTGAGGAAAGTCCTACAGGAGTTACGGGGTAAGGGCCTAACGGCCAACCCTAAGAAATGTGCCCTGGGAAGATCAGAAACTAAATACCTCGGCTTCCTGGTAGGCAAGGGGCAGGTAAGGCCTTTAAGGGACAAGGTAGCGGCTCTCCGGGACTATGAGGCCCCAGGGACTAAGAAACAGATGCGGGCCTTCCTGGGGCTGGCCAGCTATTACCGGCGGTTTATTCCCTGGTTTGCAGAACTGGCTAACCCCTTGGTAGACACCACCAAGGGATGGGAGCCACCACGAGTCAGCTGGACCCCGGAAAGGCGTAAGGCGTTCGAAGAGCTCAGGCGAGCCTTGTGTCAAGGGGTAGTGCTACATACCCCAGACTTTAACGCCCCCTTTATTCTGCAGACTGACGCCTCGGCGTACGCCCTGGGAGCTGTCCTCTCACAGGAGGTGGAAGGAGCAGAACGTCCCATGGCGTTTGCCAGCCGCAGACTAAACGTGCATGAACAAACGTACTCCACAATCGAGAGGGAGTGCCTCGTGATACGGTGGGGTATAGAATATTTTAGATATTATTTATTGGGCCGGGAGTTCCGGCTCATAACCGACCACGCCCCTTTGCGGTGGCTCAACTCTGCTAAGACGGAGAATGCCAGGATCATGAGGTGGGCTCTGGCACTACAACCCTACCAGTTTCAAATTGGGTATAAACCGGGATGCAGCAATACAGTAGCAGACTTTTTGTCTCGGTGCGGAGGGGTAGAGACACCTCCTGAGCCCTCGGGACCGTCCCACACGGGCGGGAAGAAACCCGCGAAGGGCGAGGATAGACAGTCAAAAGGAACGCCTAGCGGCGTCTCCAGGGGTGGGGTATGTGAGGGGGCCAGGACCCCAAGGGGCCAGGGTCGAGCGGGGAATCCCGGAGTTCCGCCCAACTTCCGGGGCCC
>NW_017728906.1:33218978-33229361 GCF_001723895.1 Crocodylus porosus
CGAAGCCGGGAGCCGCGGAGCCCCACACGGCAGGAGCCGGCAGCAGCGAAGCCGGGAGCCGCGGAGCCGGGAGCCACGCGGCAGGAGCCGGCGGCGGCGGCCCGGGGAGCAGCGGAGCCCAGGACCGCCCCGCAGGAGCCAGCGGGGCAGGGAGCTGTGGGTCCTGAGGCAGCAGCGACCCTCGATGAGCCAAAGGTAACAGGGCGGCCGGTGGCCGCCGCGCTGGAGGAAACCGGGAAGGGAGGCTCGGACAGAGGGACTCTTCTCCGGCGGCTGCGGGCCGCTTGGCCGCGGAAGAAGACCCGCGGGCAGGGAGGCAATCCTCGTAGCCCCCCCGGGTCTAGAGAGACAATCCATAGGGGTAAAGACACCCCAGAGCTAGAGGAGCGATCAGCACCAGGGTAGGCTAGGTGCTGTAAGGACTCCTGGAGAGGGTCCGGCAGTGCGAGGGCGCCCCCCCCCGCTGCAGGACTAGGACACAGACAAGGGAGCCCCTAATGGAGGCTAACCCTGGAGGACCGGGCGAGGGTGTAGGGGAGGAGGAGCCCTCAGGACCCCTGGACCTTGGAGACGAGGTATCCCATTCGGACCGCCAGCTTCCCCGCACGAGTGAACCCCATATTCCAGCAAGTCGTGGCAGGCAAGATCGGCGGAAGCAGGAGCGGCCCGCCACGTAAACCCCTCCTCTCCAGGGGCCGTCCGGGGATAGGGGGACTCACGGTAGGTGACGCACCCCATCCCCCCACACCAGTCAAATTGACAAAGCTATTTTTCGGCATTCAACTTCATTATATATACTAAAACTATCACCAACAAAACACATTTATTGCATTTTTCTTTTCTATTTAGTTCTTTTGGACCTAATAAATAATAGCATTGTTTGGGTAGGTATTTATGTGTTTTGATTCTTAAAGAGCATTGCTCTCTCACCAACATTTTGTTTGACTGGGTTGCACTTTTGTGGTTATTACAGTTTTAAAAACTAGTATTTCAAAGTATGTATATAGGCAAAGTTCAGACATTTGGAAATGGCTTAAGAGCACTAGAGTGGCAGGGGCACTATAACCCAGTAGGAACTTTTAAGAGCAGGGGTGTCAAACTCACTTAGTGCCCCAGGGCCAGATATGGACCACCCTGGGACTCCTTGCAGCCCATATCCAGCTTGTGTCATGAGGAAGCTATAGCAGTGGTAGCAGCAGCTCTGGCTCCAACCTGAAGCATGCAACCGCAGAGCAGCTCTGGGTCTGATTTAGGATGTGGTGGCAGCTCCAGTCTCCACCACATGCTGGAGTTGGAGCATGCTGTCCCATGTCACGGTGGCAGCTCTGATTCTATCTCCAACATAGGGCATGCAACAGGGATCAGCAATGGAGGCTCGGGGGCAGAGGGGTAGGAGTGGAGCAGTGGCAACAAGTGATATAATCAAAGGGTGACTAGGGCTGTATCAGCCCTTGCTCACACTCCTGCTGCTAGCTGCTATGCCCACTGGGGACCAAGGACACTTGTTTCTGCAGAGCACCATGCCCTCTGGCCATGCCTTCTGATTTCTGGTAGCCTCATGGACCAAACAGAGCAGCTCCACAGACTGTATGTTTGACACCCCCACTTTAAGGAAAAGATATACTGGAGACTTGGTGCTTGAGGCTAACATTCACATTTGAATCCATAAAAAGTAGCCCAGTTTACATTAATACTGTCACAGTTTGGGAGTGCATATCCTGGCGATATCTCACTTGCTCACTTACTCCCCCACTTCAGAGTCTCCCTTGTTTCTCACCCACCATACCTTGATGTTCAAAGGAATAAAAGAAAAAAGAATGGAGGTAAGATGCATGTCATAGCCAGTTGTAGGAGTTGAGGACAAGCTTTTTCTTCACAGGGCCCCACCTCCCCTATGCCTATCTGGGCTTAGACCCATGATCTTCCTGGACATCTTGTCCTACCTGGGTTCCCAGGCTACTTTTTGATCACTTCTCTGTAGGAATTACTGGCTAACATTCCCACATTTGCTCGCTCATCTAGCGAATGAGTTGTTTTATAATTCACCTACTGGTGAGGCTCTCACCACCCAATCAATTGGTCCTTATTTATTAGGGCTGAGCGAAGCTTTGGTAGCCGATTAGATTTGGAGGAGATTCAGCCCAATTCAGGGACCAAATCTCCAAAACCAAATCGAAAAAATTAGAAGATCAGCTGCCTCCAGCTGGTAAGTCCATTGGGGTTGCGGGAGAGAAGGGGCATGAGGGAGGAAGGGATTGGGGCAAGCTACCCAGCTAGGGTGGGGTGCATGGGATGCGGTTGTAGCAGCGCTGGGAGTGGGGGATCTGCCCTGCTGCTGCTTGTCCAGCTGGGGCAGGGAATAGGATGTGGGCATGGCTTGCTCTGGGTAGAAGGGTGCAAGTGACACCAGGGCAGAGCCCTCACTCCCAGTGTTGATGCAGGCACAGCAGTGCTGGGAGTGGAAGCTATGCCTTGCTGCCACCAGGAGCGAGCCATGCCTGCATCAAGCCCTCCCTCCCACCATGCTGGTGGGGCAAGTGACAGCAGGGCATGTGGTTTTTCCCCCTGGGGCAGTCAGGCAGAGCCAGAGGAGTTATGGGAAGAGCCCCCCCATGGCTTCCCTATTTGGCCTCATCCCCCACCCAGCCCAGCCTCTGGCACTTAAAAAAAAAAAAAAAAAAAAAAAAAAAAAAAAAGCCCCTTGCTCACCGGCTCTGGCAATGGGGATTGAGGGCTCATGGCACAGCCCCACTATGCAGCACGGGGCAGTGGGGATCACACCCACATAGCAGACCCCATGGCGAGGGTGCAGCACAGCTTTGCAAGGCACCATGTTCTGTCTGGGAGCTGCGGCACCTCCATGTGTCAGCTGGAGCCCAGCAGCACTCAGCCCCAGTGGCCCCAGTTCCCAGACAATACACGGTACCCTGCTGAGCCATGCTGCATCTGCACCATGGGACAGCTGCTGTGCAAGTGCCAGGCGGGAAGGTGATCCACACTGCGTGCCAATTTTCCACCCACTGGATTGTGTAATAATCTACATTGCAACTGCTTAGTTTATTTATAAGAATTAGATGAGACACTGTGTCAAAGGCCTTTTAAAAATCCAAGTAAATAACATCAACCTCTATTCCTTCATCCAAGCATTTTGTGACTCAGTTGTAAAAAGAAACCAAGTTAGTCAGGCACAATCTGGCTGCTATGAACCCATGCTGGTTGCCCCTTAGCATTATTTTACCCTCTGGTCCCCCCCAAAATGTGATCCTTAACAATTTTCTCCAAGGTCTTGCCAAAGATAGAGGTAAGACTAACCGGCCTATAGTTACCTGGTTCCTCCCTCCTCCCCTTCTTGAAAATAGGGACCACACTGGCCCTTTTCCAGTCCTCTGGGACCGTCCTGAGCACCATGAGTGTTCAAACAGTTATGCCAGTGGTTCTGCTATGACTCCATCTAATTCCATGAGTACCCCACGATGAAGATAATCAGGGCCTGTTGACTTAAATACATCCAGCCCCTCCAAGCGCCCCTTTACCAGGCCAGTGCTAACAGTTGGTGGGTTGGTATTTATCTCGCATTTACCTAAAGTCCCATCAGGGCACATGCTTGTATCCATGTCCAGGAACACGGATGCAAAGAAATCATTTAGGAGCTCTGTTTTGGCCATCCTACCTGTTACCAGTTGCCCTAGTTCATCTTAAAGGTCCCTATGTGCTTTCTTTTTGCTTCCTATGTATTTAAAGAATGACTTTTTGTTATCTTTAACTTTTGCTGCCAGCTTAAGCTCTTTTTCTGCTTTGGCCCTCCTCACTGCTTCCCTGCAAGCTTGAGCCAAACGGGTATACTCCTCCTTTGTGGCTGCCCCCTGCTTCCACAGCCTGTAGGCCTCTCTTTTCCCCTCCAGGCACTCCTGGATTTCCCTGCTCAACCAAGAGGGTTTCTTGGGTCTTTTGTTTCCCTTTGTGTGTACTGGGACAGTCCCTTTCTGTGCCTCCAAAATCAGTCCCCTTGAGAAATGCTCACCCTTCCTGGACTCCCATCTCTCCCTCCCTAATTTTCTGAATTTGTTGAAGTTGGCCTTCCTGAAGTCTAGCACTTCAGCCCTGCTACTTATTTTTCCCCACCTTTCTCCAGACATTGAACTCTATCAATAGGTGGTCACTATCCCCTAGGTTACCTTGTACCTGAAAATTTCCCACCAAGTCACTCCCTGTGGCCAACACCAGGTCCAGTAAGGCATTTCCCTTAGTGGGAACAGTTACCTCTTGTGTTAGGTGCAGGTCCTCTAAGCAGGTTAGAAACTTACATGAACGGCCATACCTGGCTGCCTGTTCCTCCCAGCAGATGTCTGGGAAGTTTAGGTCACCCATGACAACCAGGTCCTTTGAGCACACTGCCTCTGAGAGCTGTCTCAAGAATTCTAGGTCTAACTCATCCCCGTGGTGTGGTGGTTTGTAATAGATCCCCACTACCAAGTCCCTTTCTCCCTGATCCCCCTGTAATCTAACCCATAGTACCTCAATTTGTCCTTCAGCTAGGCAGAAAATATATATTGCTCCTTAACATGGAAAGCAACACTCTCCCCCCTTTTTTCCCCATTCTATCTTGTCTAGACGGCCTGTAGCCCTCAATGCCCATTGCCCAGTGATGGATCCCACCAGGTTTCTGTTAGCTCAACTAGGTCAAATTCTTTGTTTGCAAGCAGGAGTGCAAGTTCCTCCTGTGACAGCTAAAGGTTGTGTCTGTGTGGTGAAGGTGCTTGCTGAATGCTCTGTGAGGATTAAACCAGGTGTTTCTTGTTTGTTCATGCATTGTGAGCTGTATGTTGCCACTAAGAGTTTAATTAAAGTAAAAGATTAGTGAGGCCTTTTATAGTGACACAGTTAAAATTAACGTTATCAGGAAAATGCAAAGGCTTGTACTGCTATTGGTCAATCATAAAAAAAGTTCGTAGTGTAAGAGTGTGAGTGTCTGTGAGTCAACAGCATAGCTCAGAAGTTATAAATTGGCTAGCACATCCAGAAATCAGCAGAAAGAAGACACAGCATTGTGAGAGAAGCTACCAATTCAAATATTAGCTGCTGACCTGGATTTGGTGGGCCAGTGGATCTCAAGGAGCCCGAGGACTGAATACCAGGATCCCTCCTAGTACCCCTCAGACAGCACACATCAGGGACACCTGACTTCGCTGAGCTTTATAGAAGAGGAACTTGTCGTACATCAGGCATCAGAGGAGACTGCCAATAAGTTGCCGACGTGAATTGTTATTGTCTTTGTTGTCTTGTTATACTACGTGTAGTTGTGTGTTTGTTAAGTCAATAAACCTTTCTTACCTTTTTTACTCCCAACCACTCTCTCAACCCTGAACCCTCCTGCTGGCGGCTGGGACATCTCCTGCTTGTTCCCCATGCTCCTAGCATAAGTATAGAGACATCTAAGCCCCCCAAAAGGTGCCCTTAATACTTCCCCATCCTGATGCTTAAGACCCCTGGTACTTATCTAGACTGTTCCAGCAGCTGGTTCTTGGTTCATCATTCCTGGTTTCGCTTTGTTATCAACAGCCCACTCCCACGACAAACCTTGTTTAAAGCCCTGCATAGGAGATCAGCCAAACTGTAAGAGAACAGACTCTTACCCCTTGGAGAGAGATGTAGCCCATCTCATCCTAATACATAGGGACAAGAGGGAAGAAAATCCCCTTCCCAATTCCCTACAGCTGGCCCGGCTCCTCCTCCCTCTTTCCCCCTGCCCAGCTTACCTTGTTGCTGCTGCTGGCTCAGTCTCACCGCTCCCACTCCTTTTGATGGGGTCAGGGGGAACTGAGGGCTCATGTATGCTGCTGCACACGTCCCTCCTTTGGCGTCCGGGCTGGGCCGTGAGCCTCCTTCAGCATCTGGGCAGATGTTTCTAACAGATGGCCTGAGGCCGGCCCTAACTCAGCACAGTGTTAGGTCTCTTGCGCTCTGCCCTATTATGGGCCACACTCGTACTGCCTCCTTCTCACTGAGGCCCCTCTCACTCCACTGGCTCTCACCCAGTTTCTTTCATACTGCCCTTCCAGGGCCTCACTCATACCACCCTTCCTTTCCCTGGGACCACACTCACCCTGCCCTTTTCCAGGGGGGTCTTCAGGCTTGATTTCCTTCACTCCCCAGCCAGCGAGCATGCAGCATTTTGGGCATCTCCCGCTACCCTCATCTGAGCAAGCACTGGGAAGTTTGCAGAACACTGGTCCGACTCTGCCTCTGGTCTCCTGCCGAGAGCAGCTGGGTAAGTGACCCAATCAAGGGCTTCTGACTCGCCCCACTGTTTACCTGTGGCTCCTCCTCTGTCCTCCTTCCCTAACTTGGCTTTAGGCCCACCTGTGGCCTCAGGTACCTGAAGACTTAACTGGACCTAATTTGGCCACCATGCTAGCTGGTTCTACACTCAAGCCCCCTGCTCACAGGGACCCAACTCATGCCCCTTACTATCAGGGTCTTATCTCATGCCCCTGTCTTTGTAGGGCCCCACAACTACCACTCTCTGCTTGCCCCTCTCTCCAGGGCCTCACAACTGCAACTCTTGTGCATACCTTCAGGTGCCCCTCTGCACCCCACTCTGCACTTCCGCCTCCACTGAGGCACATACTCCACCCCCGATTCTGGGGCCAGGGGTTGAACACTCCCAGAGGCTCAGATGCCACTTGTCAGCATACCCACAACTCTCACTCTCCGGGGTCTTGTGCCACACACAGGCTCAGGTGGCCACAGCCATGCCTGGCCCCACTACCCACTCTGGGGGGTCCTGCACCCCATAGGGCTCAGGTGTCACAGTGGGGTATGCCTGGCCCTCTACTGCCTCTGGTGTTAAATAACCCACCCAAAGGCAGGGACTGGAGTTAAGGTGGCCCTCTTTGCCTTTCACCCGGAAGGTAACTGTCCTGGCATTTCCTGGGGGCTCCCACTCCACTAGGAGCCCCACCAGGCCACCCTTCCCCCACAGGGTGCAGTTTCAAGTCATGTTCAGGACTAGGAGCCTCCAGGCCATCCCCATAAGCTCCTGCCCTTACCTACTAGCTGTTGCAGGAGCAGCACTTCACCAGGAGATGTTCCTTCTACAGTGTCAGGGAGCAAACTGCTGTCTCCAGCTTTCCTGGCCTGGATCTAAAATGGCCACTCATCAGAGATGGGGCATCATCTGCTGCCAGCTCTTGAAGTGGCAGAGACACCAGATGTACTCTACCACCCACCTTCCCCCTTACAATGGTTCTTGGGGGAGGCTTTTCCCTGCTGCTCTGCAAGCAAGATCCCACAGAGATAATAACAGCCCCAGAGTGGCAAATACCCCACTGGTGCTCTGCCACAGTTTTTAATAACTATCCTATTCAGAGAAAGAGACTCAGGAGAGCTTCCGAAGCAAGAACACAGTGGAGGTAATCTTAAAGTCCTAAACATACAACAAGTTCGTAATCTCAAACAGTATTCATAATTTTTACATAGGCAAGTTCCTCAAATCATCACAAACAGAAAAGATAAATGAGTTCTAACTATCTGAATATATTAAAATACATAATCTATTTACACGTCCTCCAAGACTACTGTAGATCCATTCCAATGTGAAGTCAATGTAGGCTCTGACTTAAAGGCACTTTGACTAGGCCTTATATCCATTATTTATCCCAGTTCTCTTAACTTATTGAGTAAATGAAAAAGAACATAAAAACTAGACTTTGCTGTTCGGAGCTTTTATTATTCTTACTCATAACATATCTGTAATTTAACAGTATGCCCCTCTTAGTTGTAATGTTGTAGCTTTCTTTACAAATAAAAATCTATTTTAAAGTCTAAACTACAGTATAATAAAAACCACAAGCAGTGCATGCCAGTGAAGTATGACTTCAGCTCCATTTCTTACACTTAAACCACTTACACTACAGCTGTTCTTGGTGTAGTACATATCAAATCCTGAAAGACACCCTGCAGTGCAAACAAATCCTTGTATTTTAGTGAAAGGTTCCCATTGAGTAATGTGAAATTCAGACCAGGAGATTTTCCTGTCTACTTAAAATAGCTCAATAAAAATTACAAGACTTCTGTGAAAACCAGACATGCCATAAATCCTTCTAGACTCTTGAGTATGATGATCAATCAGACTACTTTACAGAAAAGATTGACTCAGATGACTAAATGAACTGGAAAACTTATCAAGGTCGAACCTCTAAGCCCTTCCCAAAGCAGTGTTACAAGAAAGTGGATGAGCATTAATTTCAAGATCATTCAGTTATTAGTTTTCCCATCAGTAATTGGTTTTAAAAAAATAGAACAGGACAGGACAGAAAAGCAAAAAAAGCAAACAAGAGCATGTTTTTAGGAAATGTTTCAGTGATACATTTTAATTCTTTTGTTGACATTTTTGCAGGACTGGGCAGATTCCAAATCAATTTTAATCTACTGGAATGGATTATTTACACAACTATAGGTACATAGGTTTCCTGTATTTTTAGGAAAGATATACCTATCTCAGGAAATACCTTAAAAATAGTAGATTTGTTAATAATAAAATCACTTAGCACTAATTTGGTATTGCATTGTAGCGTTTTTGGCTATGTTTTTAAAAAATGGAAGTCTAAAGTTCTTGAACTTGTATGTCATCAACAATCCCTCACAGTCAAGGATGCTTGTCTTCCATTGCTTTATCTGTGGTTCTGAAGATGGGTGACAAGGCCGATCCAGGATCAATGGATTCTGTTGCAACTTGGACATGTGTGGGAACCTATATGTAGATGCTTATCAAATATATCATATGCTTAAGATTAAATGAGAAGGCCTGAATTTTCAAAAAAGTTGGAACCTAGTAGTTTCTATCAGGCAGATAGGTGCCTACCAAATCATAGGCTAATTTTAAAAAACCTAAAGAGATCTGTGCCGCTTCCAGAGACCACTAATATTAAGGTTATTTGCCATGGCTGGCACCTTCTACCTTTGTTGCTGGGTTACACATGGACAGCAATACAGCTGTGTACTAACATGTTCTTAATGAGCATTTCTAAGGTGGCATTGGGAATATGGCATGTCTGAAAATTAAGCATCTACAAACCTTGGAGTGAGTTTTTCAACAGATTCTGAATTAGAAATACAAGTCCAAAATTGCTCCCCCCTTATCAAGATTGGTTCTTGCATTTTTCAGTGTTTTCAGCACTTCTCCATGGACCAAAACCTTGCAGTGGTAGAGAGGCTTGTGTCCCAGTGATCCCCAGGGCTGTCACCCAGAATTTCACACTCCTGGCAGGGTCACTCACAGTGAACAGGCCTGAGGGACAGTACAACCCCAAGTCCTCAGGTGAAAGAAGATGTCAGAAATTCAACAGCTGTACAGATGGCAGAAAGCTTCAGCAAGATAGATGTCTCCTGGTGTCTAGGTTTCTCCCTTGCCACCAGGCTCAGATCTCCACCTTGTCAAGATCATGTAGTTGCTGTTTCTGTGCACCAGTTTCCTCATGTCACACAAAGTCATGTGCAGGCTTCTACCACAGGAAACAACATACTCTCCTATATCAACTTCCAAAAACCCTTCAGTGATGGACCAGTGGTGATGGAGACAGACCTAGTAAAACGAGGAGTCTCCAGCCACAAATCTGCATGCAGGTGGCCATAGCCTGATGGCCATCTTGCACCTGAGTTTAGACAATTCTGTATCTGCTACTATGACTGAGCAATACTAGGGTCCCCACTGCTCACTCTACATGGGGAAGGTGCCCTAAACCTACGCTGCCTTACCTGCTCCCGGCTGGATAACCACATACAGCAGGATTTCTCTCTCTCTATGGTCAAAAACATCATAGGACAATGATTTTCGCAACATGCATCTTGATAACCAAGACAATGAACAGCTAGAAAGAACTGACATCATCTCCAAGGAACTAGTGAGATATGACATTGACATTGCAGCTCTGAGTGAGACAAGATGACCAGATGAGGGTCAGCTGAGGGAAGAAGGTGGAGGCTACACCTTCTGGAAGAGGAAACCAGACCAGGACAGATGTGTTCATGACATCAGCTTTGCTATCAAGAATCATCTCATCAGTCAAATTATGGAGATCTCTGTGGGCATTAACAAACATTTTATGACCCTCCATCATAAGCTCAGCAATTATCGGCACATCACCATCATCAGTGAATACATCCCAATGCTTTTTGCTGACAATGACATCAAAGAACAATTCTGCTCTAACATTGACCATGTACTGACTAATTTCATAGATTTCATAGACATTAGGGCTGGAAGGGACCTCGGGAGATCATCGAGTCCAGCCTCCTGCCCAAAGGGCAGGAAGTCAGCTGGGGTCATAGGATCCCAGCAAGATAAGCATCCAATTTACTCCTGAAGGTGTTCAATGTAGGTGC
>NW_017728906.1:33230351-33233325 GCF_001723895.1 Crocodylus porosus
CTCCCTTTCTTGAAGATCGGCACCACATTGGCCTTCTTCCAGTCTTCTGGCACTATACCAGAGCGCCAGGAGTTTTCAAAGATCCGTGCCAGGGGCTGGGCTATGACGCTCGCCAGCTCCTTGAGTACCTCTTCATGAAAAGCTCTGTACCCTTTCCACAAATGAAGCCAACATTGAGAAACTCTGGAAAGGAATTAAAACTGCCATCCATCTGGCCTGTGTGAATCCATTGGTTATACCACCCATTGATACCAAGACTGGTTCAAGGAAAGCAACACCAACATCCAAACCCTCCTTAACCAAAAGAAAAGAGTTTTTTCTGCCTCGCAAGCTGATACCTTATCTCAACAGAAGAAGGAGATATATCAGCTTCTCAAAACCAAAACTCAGAGGTGGATCTGGGAAATCAAAAATCAGTGATGACAAGATAAGGTGTAGCTTTCTTGTGGCAATGAAAGCCATGTATAGCTCAACTTCCCATGATCCTACTTTCCTTCAATCACAGGAGGGTTCAATGCTCCTCAAGGACAATGAATCTATCCAAGCTAGGTGGAAAGAGCTCTTTGTGGCACTTATGAACAGTGAGTCAACTGTAACGGATACCACCGAGTCCGTTCTCCAACACCCTGAAATCAGATCCCTCAGCAACCTCCTCTCCTAGAAGAAGTCTAGTATACCATGAAGGAAACTATGAACAAAAAGGCTACTGGACTGAAAGGCATACCTGCTGAAATCTTCAAGACTGGCAGCAAGGACTTGGTACTGAGACCACAAATGACTTTATATGTTTGGAACAAAGAGATCCCTGGGGACCTGAGAAATTCCAGCATAATGACTATCTTCAAAAAAGGAGATAAGTGTGTGTGCAAACTATCAAGGTATGACCCTCCTCTCCACAACAGGCAAAATCCTCACCCACATCCTCCTGAACTGTCTTTTACCTCTCGCTGACTAAGCCCTTCCAGAATTTCATTGTGGTGTCAGACCATCCCAGGGGGCAACTGATATACTCTTCATTTCCCACAAGGTCCAAGAAAAGTGTTGGGAACACCTTTAAGACCTATATAGAACCTTCATTAATCTTCCTAAGGCCTTTGAGTCCATCAATTACAAAGCCTTTTGAGAGGGGAGAAGAGAGTGAGCAGGATGACCAGCATCCCCAGCTTACTCCAGTGAAAGCAGTTCCTGGGAGCAACGAGCAGAGATCTGGAGCAGCCTGACCCTCCAGATTGCCAGAGAGCATTCTGGTTGTGAAGAGGGGCGGAGTAGGGTGGCCAGCGGGTGCTGTGGGAACAGACACCGAAGCAGTTCCCTGATAGGGAGCAGCCAGCCACCAGAACAAAACCAGCAGACCAGCTTGACCAGCACAGCATTCAGAGGAACGCTGGTTCTTTGATACAGCTGCTAGTAAATGCCGGAGCAAAGACAGGCAGCTCCAGTGTGACACATGGTGGCAAAGAATACTATAAGGTCAGAGGGAACTTGGGCAGTGTTAGATTGGGTGAGGGGTTCAAGTGCCAGGATGCATTTGCCTCCTGGAAGCCCTTGTCCATCCCAGGGGTGAGAGACTGACAAGAGGAGTACACCCCAGGACTAGAGTCTACAGACTGAGAGGGCTTGAGACAACAAGAGGACTGTAGTCAATTGGTCAGGCTTGACGATGATAAGCATGGGAGCTTTGAGGCCAGGAGGTCTGTAGAGTGCCCTGGACCATAGGGTCAAGCCAAATAAATTTGACTGTCCAGGAAGGACTCTGTTGGGAGGGAACTACCTCCGAAGAGGCAGGGCAGTACAACAGCAGAGGCTGCCACCTTTTTTGGTTCTGACTTTGGTGTACAGGGCATTAAGTTATACCTATTATCAAGATTAAAGAAATTGGCAGAGTAGCTGTAGACCCCATTGTGCTATATAGAGGAGGCAAGGACTAGAGTGAAGGCCAGCTGGGTTCCAGGCCACTATCAGAGGCCACACCATCAGATAACATCAGTGAGTCCTGGCTTTGTCCATCTTTGTTGGGGACTGGATGTGGTTAGAGTGGGGTAAAGGTGAGGTTTGGAGCCCCATGAAGAGATCGGGGTGCTGGACCAGAAAGGTTGCCTATGGGGAACTGCCTCCCAGAAGTAATAACACCAAAGCTGTGGCAGGAAAAGGAACAAGAACAAGGAGACAGGCCACACAATCTAGTTGAGGTCCCACCCTGCTGCTACCAGTAGGCTGGTGGCCCCTTGGGAAGGGCCTTAAGCTGTACAACACCTACAGCCGGCACAGCCTTGTGGAAATTACTGGCCAGATTTGAATGTCCTGAAAAGTACATCAAGTTTTTGAGGTTTCTCCATGACCAGATGACTGCAAATATTCTATGTAGAGGATAGGAGACAGCTCTATTTGTCATCCAAGTTGGAGTCAAGCAAGGATGTGGCATTACCCAACTCTGTTCTCCATATTTTTGATAGTCATCCTGGTTCTCATTAAGGAACACCTTCCTTCTGGGATTAACATAGAATACCGAATAGATGGAGAGCTTTTCAAACTGGGAAGTTTTTGTTCAAAGACCAAAGTACTCAAAACAACCATCCTTGCTGTCACGGAGTCACATAGGTGCCCCGTGATTGTGAGGGTGATTGGCAGAGCTGTCAATCACCCAGGCAGCTCAGGTGCCTGGTTGCCAGGGCAACCAAGTGGGTCACATGGCCGGAAGGGGGCAGGGCCAGGCCTTTATATATAGCCTAGGCCGGAGCCTGCCTCACAGTTCCCTTCTGGCTGCCGCAGGAGCAGGAGCTCTGCGGCTGAGCTGAGTGGCCTGAGTTAGTGGGTGCTGCTTTACCACGCTAACTGGCTGCTATGATGCGGGGAACAAGATCACCCTCATGGAAGGTAGGACTAAGAGCCCTGGCGGGGCTTGGAGTTATTGTTAGGCGTGTGGAGCCTCTGTTTATGTTGTAGCCAGAGGGCTTGAGTTTATGTTACAGTTTAC
>NW_017728906.1:33234080-33235706 GCF_001723895.1 Crocodylus porosus
GCGAGATTCTGAGGGTGCTACGTCACCCTAACGTGACGGTAGGGGGCGCTAGGGGGTTCACGGCCGCCCCTAGCCGCCGCGCCCTCACACTTGCCCTGCAATATGCCAACTGTGCCATCTTTGCGTACACTAAGGAAAGCCTCCTCACTGTGCTGGAACGTTTCAGAGAAACCTACTGAACTTTGGGCCTCTCTCAACATCAGGAATACTACAGTGTTCTATCAGTCTCTATCAGGCCATGAATGTGATAACTCCCATCCCCAAATTTCTATTGAAGGAAAGACCCTGGAAGTAGTCAAGCACTTCCCCTACCTCAATATCCACTTCTCTCAAAAACTGAACATTGTGGAGGATATCTAGCATAGAATCCTGTGCACAAGTAGCTCCCTTGGGAAATTGCCTTGGCTTATCTTTATTCATCACGATATCTGGAAAGACACCAAGGTCTACAATGCAGTTGTTATCCCCATCCTCCTTTACAGATGTAAAATGTAGGTGACCTACCCAAATTTCAAAGCCCTGCAGAGGTATCATAAATGATGCCTCCAGAAAATTCTCTACATCAAATGGGAAGACTGCTGCAAAAATGCTAGCATCCTTGCTGAAGCCAATGTTACCAGCATTGAGTTGGTGATCCTCAAGCATCAACTTCACTGGCCTGGACATTGTGTGCAGATGTTTGACTCTCAAAACAAGTGCTCTAATCTTATCTGAATAATGGCCTGAGATCTTTCATGGTGGCAAGAGGAAATGCTACAAGGACATATTGGAGGCATACCTCAAGAAAATGGATGCTGACATTAAGAGTTGGGAGGAGCTGGCTGCCAACCAACTCCAATAGTGCCACCGCCTGTTTCAAGGTAAAGTGTCTTGCCCTTAAAGCAGAGAAGAGAGAGTAGAGGGAGGAAATTAAAAGAATCCAGCCTACAGCCTGTGGAAAGACCTGTAGCTTCTGTATATGGATCTATGGCTCACGGATTGGACTCTTAAGTCAACTCAAAACCCATGAACGAGATTATCCTCAAATCGAGTGATTGCTGATGATAATGCTTTCAGCAGTGCTCTTCATACATATTTCATACACACTCAAGTAACATTAAGTACTAATGTTTCATAAGCACCTCTACCCTGTTTAAGTATCAGTGACATTTTAATGGTTACTGTAAGGAAGTGTTTTGGCCCACCTACTCAAAATACTGCTATCCTAGCCCATTGACCATGTCACCCATCTCTTTGCATCTCTCCATTTACCTCCCCAACCAATCTCAAAGACAAAAAACAGAAGACCCCTTCATGTGCCTTTTCTCAGATGGTATAGTGTGAATTTAGAGTTCAGTTTTTGCTCCCTCTGCTGTTCCTCTCCTCTAGCTCTATCATCTCAAAGGGAAATATCAAATGCCCCAAACTGGAAATCTCTGATCTAACAAGATGAAAGCAGAGACCTTGATTAAATGTTAACTGGAACACAACTGCTTTTCTGCATCACTTCATTTATTCTTGTCTCTCTAATTTTAACATATTTTCATAGTTTCTAGGGTCGGAAGGGACCTGAGTAGATTATCTAGTCTGACCCCCTGCCATGGCAGGAAACAGTACTGGGGTCAAATGACCCCAGCAAGATGTTCA
>NW_017728906.1:33236101-33283392 GCF_001723895.1 Crocodylus porosus
TCTTCCTGACTGCTTCCCCACACTGCTGACCCATGTTCATCTTGGAGTCAATGATGACTCCAAGATCCTTTTCTGCCTCTGTACTGACAAGAAGGGAGTTCCCCAACCTGTAGGTATGGTGCCAGTTGTTCCTTCCCAGGTGCATTACTTTGCACTTGTCAATGTTGAATCCCTCCCCATCTTATCTGCCCACCCTTGTAACCTATCTAGGTCCAACTGCAGCCTATTGCTCCCTTCTAGAGTGCCCACATCCCCCTGCATCTTAGTGTCATCAGCAAATTTGAACAGGGTGCTTTTTACCCCCTTCTCCAACTCGCTGATGAAGTTGTTGAACAATGCGGGCCCAAGGACAGAGCCCTGCGGAACCCCACTGCCCACATCCCTCCAGGCTGAAAATGACCCATCCACCACCACTCTCTGGGTGCGGCCCTCCAGCCATATTTTGTTTTAATATTTCCTTTAAAAATACATTTACAGGGGTGCATGTTGCGTGCATGTGTAAAAAAGACATAGAACTTAAGGAGACTGTTCATGTTTGAAAAAGGCTCTCAAGCCAATAACATTGCCAAGAGATCACACATACTGATTCTGGGGCAAACTAACCTAGCCAGAAAAAAACAACTCAACTCAACTCAACTCTCAACTGTCCTACCACACTTATTTTTTTCTCATTTCCCTCCCACCTCATTCTTTAACTCCTCGTTTCTTTTCACCTTTCACTTTTCCATTCCCTAAGAAACCTAGGAAATGTGTGAGTGCAAAGAAAAGTCTTGCTGAAAGATTAACTTGAAAACTGCAAAACCCATGAAATTCCAAGTTAAGATTTCATAATTTATTGAGTGCTAATAGATGTCTGGTGTTACACAAAAAAACATAGAGAATTTAGTTTCCTAACTATAGAACTTTGCCTAAATTATAATATTTCCATGGTAGACAACTTGATTTTCTTGCGTTAAGACACAATCTTTTCATATGAGCCAAATTCTGTCATCCTTCTTAGGCTGAACACCACGATTCCAGAAACGACCTGCTATGAATACATGACACTGTCATATTATAACAGATTTTACTGGTTATGAATTATGTAAGTATGTAAAGACAGGAGGTTTTGGGAATAACATTAGAGCTTTTCCTACAGGCCTGTCAAGATGTTTGCTTAAATAGCACACAAATGTCTTGAACAACACCTTCTCCTCTGGTGTTCATGATAAAATGCACTTTTCTTGTACCTACATCAACACAGAGCATTTTAGTAGGCAGCTGTCTAATGTCACCACTAGTAAAGTTTCAGTAATCAGGGAAGTCAAATATCACTATATAAAAAATTATATATTATTTTGAAATAAAAGTCTTAATATCTTCTTTATTAGGTATTCATCTTGAAATCCAGAGATAAAATTGCCACTCAAAATATAATTGCACACTGATCCTGCTTAACTGCATAGCTGAACAGAAAGAATTGCCCAGAAAATCTCATAGATAAGACCACATGGGCAAAATGTTTCTGCCATGAAGCATGCTTCACCCATCAGGTCCTACTCTACACACAACTCCTGGATAAGACGCCATGTGGTCACTTTGGAGTGATTCAAAGTACATGCCAGTAAGCACTAAGGGCTGGCACGCAAGGCCATTGGTGACACATTGGGGAACATGGGGGGGGCATGTGTCTCCCAGATTTCTACACTGACAGTGGGGTACAGGGCTGTAGCCTGACTGGAGCCAAAACCCGGCAGCATTGGAGGTGGCAGTGGTGGTATGATTACTGCGCCAGTAGCAGGGCATGGGGTACAGCAGCAGCAGCCCAGCAGCACCAGAGGCAGTGGCAGCAGCATGGAGTTATGCCTTCGTCACTGAGGCAGTGCCAGGAGTTGTGCCCCGCCAACTGTCAACACTTATGTGTCCCCTATGCACAGGGCCACTCTAAGGCAGCTACATGCCTTGCTAGGTCACATGGACCCAGACCAAATGGTTGTTTCCTGGTGGTACAACCAGGTGTGGCACAGACATGTCCCAAGCTTCTAAACAAACCTATAGGGAATATTAAGCAAAAAATATAAAAACTGACATACAGATCAGACCAGTGAGTTGTTAACCTAGTATACAATTTCTAACTGTGGCTAATATATTTCAGAAGGTGGAAGAAACACCCTCTAAATAGGTGGTGGTGGGAGAGGGGGTGCTGGTTTTGTTTTTTACTGTTTCCTTGGGGTTTTGCTTTTAAGCAGGGTAACAACAAGAAGATAACCTAAAGATCAGCTCAGATCTTACCTCTGGCCTTGGTTGTTCCCAAGATTCCTTCCTCGGGATTGTTCAACTCAATGCTTTTATCTTTCCCAGAGAGCTGCTGCCATCTCCCTTATACCCTGGGTAAGTGTAACCTGGTTTAGTGAATCAGCAGAATTTAAGTACACTTTCCAGAAGTATCAACACCCATTAGACGAGGTGTTTCAGGGAAATACTGCCAGAATAAACACTTAGTGTGCTACTGTGGAATAGCCTGTTCATAGGTGAAGTTTCTTCTACCAACCATGACTTAGTGGCAGCTTAAAGCATGAAGGTTCATGTCCCTTATGTCTATTCCTTCTGTTAATTGCTCCAGGCTGCTGGTTTTAATTGTATCTAGTAAATGTAAGTTTTGCAGGTTAATTTTATACTGTGTAAAAAAGATATTTATCTTGTTACACCTCTAAGTTTTGTCTTTCAACTTCATTTGCTCCCTCAATTTAGTTTTTAGTATACATTAGCTCCTAGTCTTCTATTGCGTTTACGTCAGTCTTCTCCTGTACAGCGTCCAAATCCGTTCTGCATAGATGGAAGTTTTTCCAGGCCTCTAGTAATTTTTATCATCCATTTCTGGGGCTCTTTTCTGCCGTCTTTCTGGAAGTGATGATATAACACCCATTTATATAACTTCATTATAATATATCCAGTATAATTTTTTTCCCCATATTTATACATGCTGATATCATGATTATTTTGACTGTCATGGTGCACTGAGCAGATTTTCTTTGACATGCTCATGATGATAGTCAGGTCTATTTTCTTCATAACTTATAGTTAATTTATATTTTTGCAATGTGTACAGAATCAAAAGATTCCACAGAATTTTTGGTACCTTGTATTTGTTAACAGTGTAGTCAGGAGTTATGCCAGGTGACAATCTGGGCCATTCCACTTTAAACTGCCATTGTGAAGGTTACTCTTTGTGGGGTCCCTTTGGAAGTTCGCATTGTTTTCTGTAACTTTGACTTAATTTAAATCATTGTCAGCTGTTGCCAACCTGTCTGTGGACCCTTATTTTTCAACAATAATATGTATTATATGTATGAAGCAACCCTACTCCTATGACAGATCCATAACTTCTGCTTCTAACCACTGGTTGTCTAGCTATATTTCCACCTTTCACCTTTTCATCATTTTTCATAGCATCTGAGAAAATAGGCTGTTGTGTACAAAAGCTTACACATTTCTGAATGAGTTAGTCTCTAATGTGCCACCCAGACCTGCCTTTTTTACTATTTCTTCAGCATAGACAAGGATATTTCAGAAAGTAATGGCAATTTTGAAACAAAATCATTTTTGTTCAATGAGCAAAACTACACATCAGCAGGGAACGCTGATGGCAGCATTGCTGAATGCGCCCTTTGTTTACAACCATCTATAGAAGTGGATAACAAACAATTGTTGTACACAAAATGGTTTTATTTTTAAACTGTCATTACTTTCTGAAGCAACTTCATATACACATTTGTGTGTACTAATATATGAAGTAATCCCACTCCTTTCATGGATAAACTTGGGCATCTCCTTGTTACCTGTTGTGTACATATTCTTATTCTTTTGCTGTCTCCCAAGTGATTTCTTAAGAACTTGAGGAAGTAATGCTATCCAACTCTGTTCCTGAATTGATTCAGTCACCCCTGTCTGTTATTTAGGGTCTGTTTCACTCCAATTCCAGTAAATTCACACCTAAAGAAACAATTAGATATGTAATTAAACTGCTCTGCTGGAGTTCTGACTCTACTACTTTGGCAGGGTGGCCAAAACACCCTGTCACAGTGAAGTAAAGAACCGAAACTTACTGGAGGACACTGAGGAAACTACATCAAGCCGAGGGAGAAAGGATGTTGCACCCCAACTAAAGGAACCAGCTGGGGCTGTGGCAGATCAAAGTCTGCCATGCCAAGCCCAGCTGCTAGAGTTTGAGGCTGGGGGAAGCAAAACAGTGCAGCAGGCAGAAAAGAAAAGAACCACACTGAGAAAGAAAAGGGAAAATAGCTGTGTCCTGTGGAGAGCAAATCAGACACTGCCATGGGGGACACAGTGGGGAATTAAAGGGGATGCTGGGGGAGCATCTGGGGTTAGCCCGGGGAGAGGGAGAGTGAGGTGCAGAAAGAGGAAGCACTAAGAGTGGATGAGAAGAGGAGCTGACCCTGAGACTTGAAGGAAAGCCTCGGCCCCAGGACTTACCTTAGAGGAGCTGGTGACATGATGGAGGAGGTCCCTTTGTCAGTGAGCCCAGTCCCAAGGAGTGAAAAGAACTGCTTTGGGACTCTAGAAGGAAGAAGAGGCACAGATGGGATTACCTCTTCAGGTGGAGGGGGTTTATTGTGAAGGTAAGGGCAGGACTAGATCCAAGAGGTGGCAGTCTTGGAACCCATGCAAAGAAGAACGGGGTAGGCAACCAACATAGCAGGGGACCCTGACTAGTGGACTCACAAGACTAAGATCAGACCCTAGTAGGCTAGAAATATCAAGCTTGGAATATCTGGTGTGGTTAGGGCAAGGTATGGGGATAGTGGAGCCCTGTGAAGACAAGGGGATGTCCTGAGCCTGTAACCGAGTTTCGTCTCCCAAAGTGTTTCGGTTCCTCTCTAATCATAAACACAGGCATGGCAGGTAAGTTTTAAGGGACAGAACATGATGGTTACAACAGACATGGCTCTGCTCCAGGTGGCACAATCCCGCTCCCGTACAACTACCATTTCATGAAGACTTTGATGAGGACACCCTGAAAGACGCAAGCGTAAGCTAAAACGTTCCTTCTTATACTGCTGTTCTCATGGATACCAAGTTCTGCCTCAGAAACAGATGTTACGTGTATTTCAGTAGTAATAAAATTACATAATAATAAATGACCTAAATTACCTGTTTATTCCTTTGCAACTGTCCTCACAAGCTTGACTGTATAATGGCTTAGCTCTGTGGCATCATATGAATCTCTGCTAATTAAAGCACCCACACTTGTTTGTTCTACATTTCCCTACTCTGGCTTCCATGAGAAACTCAAAGTAATGTTTTTATCTGGCTTAGCTTGTCCTTAACCATTAAAAGAAAATTATTTTCTTTCAAAATAAGAGCAAGTTGTTTTTACCCCTTTCCTAACAGACTTTCCTTTTCTGTTCTTCAAAGACATAAACAAAAAAAAGGTTTCACAGCTTAACAATCATGCCACAACACTTCTGCTTCTACCCAATGATTGTCTAGCTGTAGTTCTTTGACTTTCATCATTTGTTTTAAAAAAATTAAGGACAAGCAAAAACAAGCTAAAGAATCTTTCAAGTCCAGTACACTGATAGTTGGAAGCTACGAATCATATAAATTCAGTTGATCAATTAAGGGTTGGGTTTTTTTGTTTTGGATCTTTGTTAAGGGTCTTTCCATTTAAAACTGGAGGATGAAGCTGTCAAGAAAAAGCAAAGACAGCCAACCTGCATAAAGGCACATATTATTTTAGATTCCTCTGGAAATCACATCATTCCTAGGCTGTAAAGAAAACTGCTCTGGTGATTCAATTTTAAAATAATGCCCGGGTATGACTCTGCTGTAGGAGGTGCTGTCTTTTGAGATGAAATATAATCCAAGGTCTTGACCATTTATGACTTTAAAAAATACCATCATTTTTTTTCATTGTCAATGGGATTTTCCCCAGGGTCTTGGCTTAAGTCCAAATCAAGAAATTATATTCTGCTGGTTGGTTACGATATTATTCATTATTTCTCCTGAAGTAAGATATATGCTTCTCTATACTTTCTTTCTCCCTTGAGGTGGCTGCATTTCAGTGATGAGTTATGTGATCCCCTGTATATAATAGTTCATAATTGGCATGTAAAGTTTAGCATGTACTTTGGAAATCTTTGGAGAAAAGGTACTAAACAAGTCTCAGTCATTTTTATTATGAAATACGTCACCTTTGGAATGATGTCACAATTCCTGCAAGTCTACTTTAGAAACACCAGACAGACAAGCTCAACTTTCAAGAATTAGAGAACATGACCATCACATATTTCTGTTAATTATTTAAAGAATTTTCAAATCTGAATCCAAAAAAATGAGATTAATCATTCTTGGTTCCATATGTAGAATCCAGTGTAAAAGTAGCATAGCTTTCAGATATCTTATAACCTACTTTCCCCCAAATATCAGTGAACTGAACCCTGAATATAGCCTGTTTGCTAGCAGGTTCAAAAATACTTTAAGATTGTGTCAACATGCTGAAGCAATGTCAAAAGAAGACAATAAACACACATCCAGTAATCAGATGGGTTGAGAAAGGATGCATCTATTGATCCTGCATGATAGATAAAGCAAGCCTCTTTGCACTGTAGATGTAGTAAACTATCAGGCAGAAGAAAAGTCAACATGGAAAAAACAGAATCTGGTCTGATCAAAATCACTGCGAGGAAGGATGTAAAAAGAGGTTCACCTCTATTGTGGCAGTGCTAGGAGTCTGCTGTAGACACCAAGGTCAGTTTGAATACAGACACAAATATTTTTAGATGTTACAAATGTAACCCTCACAGGCACACTAGGCTGGATGATATGCCAGATTCTGCATCCTCAGGGTGCCAGTAGCCCTGGGAACCCCCTCAGGCAGGTCTGCTGACTGAGGTGTCCCTTGGAGAGGTGTATCCCCCTTAACCTCACTGCCCAAGAATTTACTTTAAGTCCAATAAACAAATGGGTTTCTTTATTATATGCAACTATATACAGAAAATAAATTATTAAATCAAGAGAAGAAAAAATATGTATATCACATCAATAGTTAATAAGAAAACCAACAATTGGAATAGAAATTACAACTGCAACAATACATGAATGATTCCACCACACTGAGTGGTCCCGCTTGCATCAAACAACCTCAATGATTACATTTACCTGGTTATAACACTTTAAAACAGTTTCTACCCCATAACTCAGGTTGATTTCCCTCTGGTCACACTCCCCTTCCCATAACAGTAAGTGGCAATACAGCTTTAACTATGATCCACCACTAGGTGGCAGAGGTGAGGATTCTGCTGCTCTGGGGAAAGGGAACTCTTTGCTCTTTCTTGGTAACTCAGCAAAAAACCAAGTCTCTGATCAGCCACTGCAGGTAACAGGCTTCTTTCTTTGGTTTCCTTCTGAGAAATACACCTCCTGCAAACACTAGGGGTTAAGTGTCCCCTCATGCACCCAAGCAGATTTGGGATTCTCCCAGCCCGCTCCCTCTCTGTCTCTCCCCCAGCACTTCCACAAGCAGACAAGGGATTACCTTTGCAGGCCTCTGTCCCTGCAGTATAAGCCCTTCCAGCCCAAACAGAGGACTTCCCTCTGCAGGTCCCTGACCAGGCAGCTTCTCCTAGCTCCCAGCCAGCTTACCAACCCCTCCCTACTCCTTCCCTAGGTACCTGTGTCCCTGATTGCATAGCTCCAACTCGGGTGAGGAATCAGCTTCTCCTTGGATGACTCAGGTTCTCCTCTGTCCTTAAGTCTGCTCCCCAGCAAGCTTCAGCTCTGGGGGAAAGGACGGGCTGAGTCTCTGCCCCTCTCTCTAGGCTGGTATAGCTGTCCTGCAGCTTCTCTCTCTAGCTGTTTTTCCCTCCCTCAGCTTTTATGTCTCCATAGTAGCCAATCAGAGCCCATGGTTTGCAATGGGGGGGAGAGGGCTCTGGTTACAGTTCAAATCCTCCAGTAAAAAACATGCATTGTTCACAGCATACCCTCCATTTGGAAAGCTACTGCACACTCCGCCAACTTTTTGCTGCCTTCCTTGCAAAGTTCTTAGGTACTGCTTACCCACTCAGCTTGCAGCCAAGCAAGCCTTTGTAGCTGTTGCACAAAGATAAATACTGCTGGGAGCAATTTCATTATTGGCGAGAGTTCCCAGATATAGATTGGAAACTAAAATTCTACAAATAATGATAGGCCCAGATATTTATCTGTTGACAGATTACTCCCCCAAACAGTAAATGAATGAACAAGAGATGATATAGTTTAGATTTAGTACTGGCAAGTAATAAGGACATTATAGAAAAGCTAGCTATAGAAATAATTTTGGATCAAGTAATCATGAGTTGATTTAGTTTAAATTATTATATGCATTTTTACTAACTGTCACAGTGTACCCAAAACATTTTTTGAGATACCCTGCTCTATGGGCAGTTTGCCCAGATCTCTCCTGCCACACCTTGATGTTAGTTGTTATTCAGAGTGCAAGAGACTGCCCTGGTCTTATTACAATGACCACCCAGATTGTAGTCCTGGCCTTATAGGCCAATTGCATGGCTCTGTACCTCCTCTACACCATGCTTCACAGACGGCATCCTTACAGATGTTCTACCAATTTCTGATGCATCCGTTCTCTGGGCCTTCTGACCACTTGGCCTCTCTCAGCTTCACCCCAGGCCCTCAGACCTCTCGGTCTTTCTGCAGACCCACTTCCTGAGCTGCCAGACCCCTCAGTTTCCCTTTCAGCCCCACTCGGGTTGTGAGACCCTTTGGTCTCTCCTCCAGCCCCAGTCTAGGCCCTCAGACCTCTCGGTTTTGCGCAACCACTCCCTGGGCTACCAGGCCCCTTAGTCTCCCTCCTGGCCCCTCTCTGGGCTGCCAGCCCCTTTTGGTCCCTCACCTTGGACTCCTTTAGTTCTCCCCTTTCCCAGCTGCCCTTCAGGTCCTCAGACCGTCCGATCCTGTACTCTACTCCTGGCCCCTCACTGAGCCACTGGACCCCTGTGGTCCCACTACACATTCTGGGCCTCACTATCCAGGCCCTCACATCCATCTGGTCCTGCACTCTATTCCCAGGCCCTTCTCTGGGCCACTGAACCCATGTGATCCTGGTCGTCCCTGGCCTCGCTCTGGGCCTCTAAACCCATGTGGTCCACAACTTCCTTGCCAAATACTTTTCTGTTGGGGTGTGCTTCCCTAGCCTTCCCCCTCCATGGGGTAACCCACAAGGCAGTGGGAGCTGAGGCTTTCTAGCACCCCATCCTCACCTTTCTCTTGAGTGGCCCATGCATGACATTTCATGGAGGCTGCCCTGCCTTAGAGAGCCCCATCACGCTAACCAAACCCAGTAGGGTGCAGTTTCAGGTCTTACCCAGGACCAGTCTTCAGGCTTACCTGATCTTACTAGTCCCTCTCTGGGCTCCCCCTAGGTGTTCTACACCTACCCTGGGCTGCTAACTACTGGGCCCCCTGGCCCTGGCTCCATCTCCCATCTGAGTCCTCCATCTCTGGCCCCCAGATCACTCTTGGACCCCTTTCCTTGATCTTTCCTCCTCAGATGGCCTAGCACCAGTCGTTATCCTGGGCTGCACACCCCTTGACACCTTCCTCTTGGCTGTGGCCATACAAAGACCTTTGGCTTCTCTTCGGCCCTGCCCCACCTCAGATGAGTCAAGAAGTCCAGGCTCTCCTGGCTCTGGCACTGTCTGCCATGGTCTGTTTCACCCTTCAGCCTCTCCTGAGCCCTGGCCCCACACAGGCCAGTTCTCTGGCTGTCAGCCCTCCCATCTTTGTGGGTCTGCCCTCTTGGGCCCTTCCATAGATTTCTCTCTCTGGGCTTGCCCAGAGCCCTCCATAGGTCTTCCTCAATGCAGCCCCTCTCTTCCCTGGGCTTATCCTGACTTGTTAATAGACCTCCATATTCTGTCCCACTCCCTGGGTTCACTCAGACCCATCACTAGATCACCCAAACACTCAGCCCCTCTCTCAGGGCTCTCTTCACCCCTCAGTAGGCCCACAGACTCTCAGCCTCTCTCCCAGGGCTCACCTGGCCTCTCACTAGCCCCTGTGCACTTATCCCCCCTCTTTGTGGCTCATCCTGCCTTTCAACAGACCCCAGGCACTCTGCCCCCTTCTCAGGGCTCTGGACCCCCACACTGGGTCCCCTAGGAGCCTCCTCCATCCCTTTAGTTCCTACCCAAACCTTCAGATGTTATTCTCTTTGCTGGCATTCCGGATCATCAGCGTTCCTGCTGGGTGATGTTCCTTTACCTGCTCCTAAGATGTCACTGCCAGCCCTACTCTCAGGGTCTGGGCTTATACCCTGTCTATCCCAAGCCCTCCTCCAATCATGTGACTCCCTTGATCAGGTCTAGCCTTGCCTGCCAGCCCTCTGGGTCAGCTGACTCTGCAATTAGCCCTGACTCCCACCTGCTGATGGCTCAACAGGCTGCCTGACCACTTGATAAGCCTGCCACACAAACAACCCTGGGACCAAAAAGATGGGAGTGAGATGGGAGTGAAAATGGGAGCGAAATTTGCTGATGACACAAAGTTAATGCAGAACATTGGGATATCATAAAGGAAGATGGCAGCAAAAACTGAAATTACAGAAATGGGATGCAGTTTAAAAGTGCAAAATTCAGGGTCATACACTTGAGGATTAACGAGATTTTTTGTTATACACTGGGGGCTCTAATACATGTGCAGGGAGGCTACTCCAACACTCTGTAATTCCAGCATGTTGGAGCAGACTCAATTAATCGAGACTGCTGGAGTGTGGCAGACTCCAGCATCACATGTGTAAGCATGCATCCCTGCACAGAAAAATGGTGGCAGGGCACTTTAAAGCTCATTCGACCAGCTTCAGTTCAAAGTGCCCCACCACCATTTTTAAGTGCAGAGATACTGATATACTTGACACTCTGGTTGCTTTTAATTAGCATGGCTCTCAGAGCTTTGCTAATTAAAGCACCCACCTCCTGGATTATGTCTATAAATGCCCTGGGAGCTCATCACTTGGAAATGATTGAAGAGGATCTGTATGTACTAGCAGACCACTGGAGGACTGTGGCTGCTGATGTGATACAGCTATGAAAACAGCAAATATTATTACTACTGTAGAAGGCTCTCATCTAGAAGCCCTTATCTGGAACACAGTGTATACTGTGACCAATTATGGCTACTCATGTTCAAGTAAGAAGAACTGAAACTGAAAGAGGTGCAGGAAAGGCTGGTAGGATGATAGGAATGGAAAGCCTATCTTTTGACAGGAGACTAGAAAAGATTGGCTTATATAGCCTAGAAAAATTAACGCTGAGAGAGGACGGGATTGTTCTCTATGAATACATCATAGGAGTAAACAACAGGGAGAGGAAAGCTATTTAAGCAATGAGAACAATACTATCATAATAAATAGGAATACATTAATTATAACTATATTCAAGCTGGAAATTAAAATGGTTTCTAACTAGAGGAGTGAAATTTTTGCAGTACAGTTTTTGAATAGAGAGGGCCAACTTCTTTCTCCCACTTATATAGTTTGTCCAACAGAAAGACATCATAAAGATTCCCCTGCCTCTAAGAAAGGTAAGAAATTTAATTACTTTTAAGATGGAGCTTGATCAATTTATGAAGGGGATTATATGACATGGCTGCCTGCAGTAGCAGAAGGCTGGACACAGTGCTAAAGTAGACCCCTTCCACTGCTTTCTCTCCTCCCACCTGCATCTCATAAGAGTGGAATGACTTTCATGTTGAGAGGATCCCAAAGGTCCTTTTTCTTTACCTGTACATGGATAGGAATTGCAAAACTCTTGTGAACTATATTCTTAACTTACCTTGATCCACGTAGACAAGTGGAAAGTATCAGCTGTGCACAGCTTTTGAAAAGCACATGGAGACTTGTGAAAACTGTGATAGGCAGCTAAGAAGTACTGGTCTGGGTATCATTGAATTAGATGAACTTTACTGAGCTCCAAAAGGAATAGGGCTATGGAGCTTATTCAGCGTAAACAAGAGGGTTATGATTTTTGTCATGAACAATTTTTAATCTCAATAAACCCTAGTTTAATAACATAGCAAAGGTACCATTAAAATGGGAATATTAACTTTCCAATAAATTTCTACAAAAAATGAAATAGAATCTGTTTTGGCAAAAACACTGTTGTCTGCTACCAAAGAAAACATTTTACGCAGTTATGTAAGCAGTAAAAATAAATGTTTTATAAAATTCACCCAGAAGGACTTATGAGTACTAAGAAAACAACAATAATTAACCATATTTCATGAAATGTGAGACAGCCAAAACCAACAATGAGTGCAGCTGGATATAGTGAGGTCATTGCTTATATTGCACTCCAAAGTCTGACCACCTGTAGAGATAAAAAAAAAAAAAATTAAATTAATTTTCCTAATATGGATAAGCTGCAAAATTCTCAGTCTCTTACACAATTCTGCTTTGCCAAAGTAACAGAATATAATGTGCACTTAATATGCTTTACAAGTACTCGTTCCTCTGGTGCAGAAATAAATCAGTGCAACAGCAGCTGAAAATAAACAATATCAACTGGATTTTCTCCTGGGATACAAAGCCCCCAGGGTAGAAGTCCCTTCATACTACAGTCTTTTAGTACCATTTTTGTAGGTAATTATAATTAGTTGCATTGACATCACCACTTGAAGACAAAGCTTTGGTCTTTGACAGGGTTTGTCTACATGGAGGAGTGAACGTAAGCTATCTTGCCCAGTGTGGATACTGGAAGAGTACACCAGGTAGTTATTGTGGACTACCTACTACACTTAATACACACCCTAGCATATTGTACACTTACTTCCCTGTCTAAACTAGGCCATAATGAGGTAAAGTGCTTTTTGCACTAATGTAAACAAATACACAGATACACAGTCCTGGAAAACAACACTGAAGTATGGAGTATATAATACCTTTCTAATTTTAGTTTCTGGTTGACTACCAGCTAACAAAATGTTAATCATCCAAAGATGAACAGACTATAAAATGGATACTGCAATAAACAGACTAGAACTAGCTATTAAATAATTTATGACACAAAAGCCATTACTTCATAAATTGCCCAGTAATCACAAATCCAGTTTAGTTTTCTTTATGTAGAAAGAGTTCTCCCTCTGTTCCAGGGCATGTGACTCTTCAATCTATTGAAAACATGTATATGAAATTATTGGCTGTTCTAAATTGTGAAAAGGGTACAACTAAAATACTTCACAATGACATATTCTATTTGAAGATCTCAAAGTGCTTTACAAAAGTATTATGCTTCAAAATGAACAGGGAGCTATGTGTAAGAACATACATTTTAAAGATGGGTTAAAGCACTTGTCCAAGATTCCACCATAGGAATGACAGAACCAAGAATGAACCAGGAATGTAATTTATGAGTCAAACTCATATATCCATGCTGTAACCTGATTCCTAGGTATTGAAGTCAGAGATGAATTTGGGTCACGTCACTGTTTGACTTGGACACTATTTCACTGGTCTGCAAAGGGAGGTATCATTGCATGCTGGCAGTATTGACTCTGATTCATAAGAAATTAAAAAAAAACAACCCCAAAAACATTTTTTTTAACTCACCTTAACTCCTTCTCCATACATAGGTCTATTCATTATCTCTCACGTTTGTGTGTATCACCTTCTCCTTTCCTCAATCTAGCTATTATACCACATTTACATTTATGGTGTCAGACAGAGTATCTTAGTAAATTAAACGGAAGCATTTCATTTTCCCCTTTTCTCCGAAAGTTATCTAAAGATTTTTTTTTTCATTTTTAATAAACTATTCTCTTATGCCTTACCCTGGGGCATCCCCTTGAAACTGCAAAATCTTATTTCCTTCCAAGGCTGTTTTCCATGGAGTTAGGACTAGGCTGCTCTCATGTGACAATGTGAAAAAAAATCACAGACAAGAGATATTTGAACACTGAATAACGAATGTTATTAAAGGAGGAACAACATTCACTAAATAGGAACATACAGCTTGGAGGGGCTTTCCGGTCCATCAGGTCCATTCCCTATTTTACAAGCTGCCATTGTCCACTCCAGGGCTGTCCAACTTCTAAGTGGCCAGGCATCACATGACTGGCAGGCTGCACTAGCAGGGGCTATGTGCCCTGCTATGCACCAGTGGGGCTATGTGCCCTGGAGGCTAAACACATGCCCTTGCTCATGCTGGACTATGCATCTTCCCACTGCACTGTGTGCCTCTCCTTCCTCCCCCCCACCCCGCTGAATCACACACCCAGGTAGACCATTTCACCTTAAGCTCCCCACCCATGATGGTGCATCATGCCTCTGAGGCACCATGAAGGGTGGGCTTCCTCAGCACTGTGGGCTGTGCCAAACTGCACAGTCCCCTGGGGCTGGGAAGGGGAAGCCAGAGAGAGAGGAAGCCCCAAGTCCTCAGATGCTTCTGCACCAGGAGCAAAGGGTGGGAGGGCAGCCAGGTGGGATCCCAGGGGCTGCAATTTAACCCCTCATTGGCTGCATGCACCCCATAAGCCACCAGTTTGGACAGCTCTGGTTCACTCCAACACTTCACACTTCAGAAAACATCATCAAAACAAACTCAAAAACACTATAACAGGCCATGAGTCAAAAGCAAGACAGACAAAGGCACTACTAATACTTTCCACTGCAGAGGCAGAGTAATTTTTTGGCCTAATTATTGGCCACACCAAAAATAATATTCAGGTGCTTCTAAGAAGACCATGCCTACAGAGGAAAGCAAAGATCTTCACAGTCTTTGCACATTTGACCAGGCATTGGGAAGGAAGAAAGGTTACCTTCTTTACTCTAAATGTGACAAATAGACCCTGAGTGGACAAGCGCAACCCTCAAGCTAGTTACCCGAGAGGTTACAAAGTACTGGCTAGAGTACACGGGTCAAAACTCCAACCTTTAGCTGGGGCCAATGACCAATGTTTCAGTGGAAGGTGATTCCCCACTGCAAAAATATCAGAAGCCACCAAAGCATTCTGTGAAGGGAAATCCCTCCCCCCACACACACACCTTTTTCCTCTCACTAAATGTTTGGGCACTTCTGATTATAATATATATATATATATATATATTATAACTAGACAATTTGTGATATGCACACACACACACATTGATTTATTTATATATTCCTTCGTGGGTATTACAGATGACCTAGAGAAGCCCTGATGTATGGGATTATCAGACACCAACTGCTCAGAAAACATACCTCTCAACTCTAACACGGGAATTGCAAAGACCTGAACCCACATATTAACCACACTGCTTATTTATCCAAGAACCTCATTTATCATATTATGCCTTACATATGTTTGTTGAGTTCCATTTTGAGATGTTTTGCTGCTATTGCTTCCCTTGAAAAATTATTCTAAAACGTTTCTGTTGTCACAGTTAGAAACACTTTCCTGGTTTACAATCTATATTTACTAGCAAATTGCCCATCAAGAACGATGGGGGGGCAGGGGCAGAGGCTTGCATCTGGCCCCCTCCCCCTTTGCCCCCGCCTTGTGCCAGGGCTGTGGCCACTCCCTGCCTGCCCCCTGTCATTTTGGGCTGTGTCTAGTGTTGTTCCCCACTTCCCTCCCACCTTTTTAGGCTGAGGCCACGGCTGGGACCACTCCTCACCACTGCTTCAGGCCAGGGCTGGGGCCACTCCCCACCTCCCCCTCATCACTTTGGGCCATGGCCCTTCCCCCACCTCCCCTCCGCTGCTTCAGGCTGGGGCCAGGACTACTCCCCTCCCTCCACTTTGGGCCAGGGACAGGGCCTGCGGCAGTCACAGCTGTGTTCATGGATGTGGTGGGGTGCAGCCACTGGTCACTCCCCCTTCCCTTTCCCACTCCCCTCCCCCCCTCGCCTCTTCTCTGCCACCTTCCCCTCCCTGTTGTTGGGGCGGGGGGAGCGCTCCAGGCCCTGGCTCCAAGGAGCAGGGCAGGGGGCGGGGTCGATGCCAGTGCTGCTGGCCTTGCCCCCTGGCTCCAGACCCAGTCCCCACTGCTATGGTGGTGCTCCACTGTGTGGGCTGGGGTTAGGCTAGCACTGTGCAGCCAGCACCCTGTGCCCCCACCGCCTCCAAGGGGGGGGCCAGGCCAGCAGTGCTGGCCTCGCCCCTACTCTGTCCCCTCCATCATGGCAGTGCTCTGGTCGCTGTCATCTCCCCCTGCCTCACCCCCACCCCACTCTGGCCCCTCAGTCCCTGCTGAAATGGTGGTGCTTCGCCATGTGTCTCTGTCTGTCCAGAGAACTCAGATTGCCTGCCAAGGCAACCAATCAGAGTGCGAATAAAGTGTTATGGACAGACAGACCAAGGCTTTTATAATATTAGAATTTGTAATAAATACTAGATATTTGATTTTGTGCTAATACTGTTATTTAAGTTAGACAGGTCTTCTACCTCCCTATGAATTTATTTATAATCATATTGCCCCTCAAGCTTCATTTTGATAGGCTAAACAAGCTGAGTTCTTTAATCTTCCTTAAGATAGTTCTTTAATCTCTATTCCCTGAGACAGGTTTGTGGCCCTTGTTTGTCTTTACTCCAGTTCTTTTGGTCCTGATAATCTAAACAGAGTCCAAGCAATGCCTTGTATAATAGCATAAGTACTTCCTTGTCTTTACTGACTATACCCTGTCTAGATTTAAAGTTGCCTTTTTCACAAAGGTGACTTGTTGTCACCTTGCGGTGTACTAAAACATTCAGGTCCTGCTTTTCCTCAGCATGGACTAAGGTTAATTTGGACTGATTCGTTTTCAGAAAGCCAGCTGAAACTTTGTCCCAATTACCTAGTTATTAGTGAAGAAATTTAAATGACAAATCTGAATACCTACATTTCCTTTTAATATTTCCTGGAAAAGGAAATTCAGTACTGCCCTATTGAGTATCTTTGGTGGTTGTTTCTCTTGCCAGCTCCCAGTTCTGATGCATATTTTGATATATCAATTAGTGCAGCAGTAATATCACACTTTCTCCAACCATAAATTTTATTCATTTGAAAAAAACCTGTTTTCTTCCACAAATTGGTGCCACATAATGGACATTCAGCTGTTCTCTGCACTGCAAGGGATCAGCTTGGGGTGTGGGGTTGACCCCTGAATATCCATGGGTCAAACCCCCCCACACAAAAAAACGTGTAGTAGCATATGCACAGACAGCACATGCTGCTCAAAACTGGAGTCTGGCTAGCCAGAGCCACACTGACTGCCAGTCAGGCTCTGAGCAGCAGGACTGCCACTGCTACATCCCCAGGAGGCTCCCAGGACCCAAGGTAAGGCTGTTGGGGACAGCCCAGTGCTGGCCCCAGCCTCCACCACACCACCCAGGGTAACCTACCACACACCAGAGGGTGCATGGAACAGCATTCCCTGGGGACAACTAACAGTGGCACAAGGTGTCCTACTGTTAGTTGTCCCTGGAGAACCAAACGTCCACACTCATGTGGACGTGGCCAGTGAGGCTAAAAATACATCCTTTGGCAATGAGATCATTTTGGCGCTCAGTCACAGGGCACAGGCTCTGCTCCCCCAGAATAAAAAATCTATTAATCTGTATACGAAGCCCTTTTTCTGCTCCGGCCTTCCAACACTCATCCGTTAAAAGGCTGGATCAAGCTCAAATCAGCAAGAAAGAAGCACTTTTGGAGCTCTGCTTTCACAGACACCTAACTGCAAGATGCAGGACTTGAATTGGTCTGTAATTTTGTCATTGCACATTTTTAACTGCAGATCACTAAGCTGGTCTGTGGGCTTTGTTTTGAATATGTTATTTATATTGCTAATATACATGTGTACATTCAAACATTATACAATTGTAAATCCAGGGTTCCATATAAATAAAACTGCTAATGTAAATCTTACCGCTTCGTGGATATAATTTACTGATGCTAAAATTTAGGAATGGGTACATATATAAAATGTACTGTTTATATGAAAAAAGATAGATACAAACCAGTGTGTTCTGCTTTCCATGTATTATTTAATGACTGAATTAGCTTTTTTCTTCAATTTTTTGAAGGAGCTTGTGGATAGGGCTAGCACTGGACATTCATGTGCCTTACTTCAGGGGACAGTTCCAAGGAAGCATAAATTACAGCTTCAGGGAGACATTAGGAACAACTTCAGAGGGACAAGGATAGCATAGAGACCAGGATCAGATGAAGACCAGAAAGGTGTTACCAGTTCTATGTTCTCGGGCAACCCTAGCATAGTATGCAGCCTGTCTAACTCACAAAGGACTCACTGCCCCCTCTCCCCCTGTCACCTCTGCCTGAACAAGAATTGATTTGAGTAAGGACTTACAAAAGACAATAGAGATGTAGTGGGAGATGCACCTAAATCCCTCCAGACAAGGGTGATAGGAATGAAGCAACACCCGGTCTCATTTACATGGGAGATGGAACTGGATGTCAACTCATTTACATGGGAGATAGGGCAGGAAAGCATCTTCATTAGCATTCAGGATGGAGAACAAAGACTCCAAGGCAAGGACTGCACTGAACTCTAGGACCAGAGAAGCAGCGGGGTGTTGCGTGATGGCAAATCTCTGCTCAAAACGTCAATCAACCCATGTCTGTGCACAGCCTGCTCAGAATTTATCAGACCAATTCAAGTAATGACTCCTTTATTGGTACCCAAAACACTGAAGCGGCCTGTCTGTATTGTGAGCTCCCTCAGAGTAATGCCACTCATAGTCAGAAGTGATCAGGTCCTATTATCCAGCATATGAGCCTTGTTTACCCATAAACAAACCTAGTGTTCTCCCTTGAGCCACTGTCAGTTCTCTACAAAAACCCCTACCTAACCTCAAGTCTCTGTCCTGGTGCTTGGATCCAAAGGCTGCACCAGTTCCACTCCTTTTCTGCTTGGAATCCCTCCACTGGTCACACTGAGGGCTCTGCCTGTCTACAAGCTCCAACAAACACCTGGGAACCTCGACTGGTTCAAGCTTCGCTGGGTGGTGAGACTTCAACTCTTTCTCTCTCTCTCTCTCTCTCTGACTCCAGGAACCTGACTTTTGCTTTCTTACTTCAGGCATAGCTTTCTAAACCTGACTTTTGTTCTTTTACTCCAGACATAGCTTTCTAAACTTGACTTTTGCTGATCAAACTTAAGCTAGACTTCCCCAAATACCTAACTGAAACTATGTATTATAACTGCTGTATTTGTCTCTCTTGTATGGCTACTACTGCTGGTATCATCATAAGTTCATATACCTGGCAATAAATAAATTTTATGGTCAAGCTGGTTGCTATATTCTCTCTCTGAACCTCACTTACTCTTCCTTCCCCTTGACCTCCCCATTTGCTCTGCAGCAATGTTTCTTTTACCTAAGCCAAAGATCCCTGTAACACCCAAAACTACGGTGGGGTCTGCTCATCAAGGGAGTTACTACTAGGACCATTTTGACAAGAGATTGGGATGTGCTGAGTTTTCAGGCACATGAGGGTATCAGCTGAAAGTGCTGATAGAACCCAGCCTGCTCAGACGTACTCTGTTAGACTGTGTGCACATGTGTCTACCTGCATTTATTATTGTCCTGCTGAAATAAGGGATGAACTCAGTTCAAGGCACATGAGGGTGTCAGCTTGTCAATGCTGAATTTACCCGGCCTGACTCAGATGCACCCTGTTAACCAGTGTGCTTGTCTGATGCATTTTATAGCTGCCCTGATGAACTGAGTTCAAGGCATATGATGGCATTAGCCCGTCAATGCTGAATAACCCAGCCTGGCTCAGGTGTGCCCTGTTAACCTGCGTGTGTATGTGCGTGTATGTGTTTGACTGATTCGGTGGTTGAAGGAACCCAGCCCCATTGAACCAGTCCTGCAAGACAGCTCCATTGGGGGTGAGGACTTGCAGAAGGGAGAGATACAGCTCCATATAGAAACACAAGTAACACAAGCAGCACACTGATAGAATTACAGAGACCCCAGAAATGTACACCTAATAAATGAGTGCACCCCAAAATGATGGGCAAATCTGGTAACATTGCATACTTGAGCAGAGGCATAGAGCAAATAGGCCAGTAAAAGTTTAAAGGGCACTACAGAACAATAGAGGCAAATACTAATTACAGGATGTTAAAAGGATACTTTTGAAAGTCTTCATCATAGACACTTGTTAGAACAAGTACCTGTTCTGAAAAGTTACTATCAAAAGAATCTGCTAATATTTTTAAGGGAAGGCACTGCAATGCCTTCCCTCAAGCCAGCTCAGAAAGGCCAAAGAAAATTACATACTGTGATTTCCAGATCCCCTTTGTGTGGATATTACACACCCTTCCCCTGAACAACATCATATAACAGGGTCTCCCAAAATTATACACATCTTGAATACTGCATGCAGTTCTAGCCACCCTATCTCCAAAGAATTATACAAGAACTAGGAAAGGTATAGAGCAGGGGTTCCTAAATTGTGGCATGCATACCCCAAATTGTATAACAGCAATTTAATTTTTGTTATAATAATAATTGGCATTTAAGGAGTTAAAATATTCTGGTTGGGGTATGTGAGCAGCTGGTAAATCTGGAAGGGGGCACTCAGTAAGAAAAGGTTTGGGAACCTCTGGTATAGAGAAAGGCAATGAAGGTGATCGGGAGTATGAAAGGGCTTCCGTGTGAGAACGGACCACAAAAGCTCAGTCTCCTCAACTCGGAAAAGAGGAAATGTGAGAGAGAGCTATAAAATCATGAATATTGTGGCAAAAGTCAATAGGATCTTTCCTGTATCTTATAATACAAGAACTGAGTGCAGCTGGCGACTGTAGCCGGCAAACTGAATTATGCTAAGGCTCATAGCCATAGTTTAGGCCTTTCCGGAACTGAGCAATAAAATTTTACGAAGTGCCTTATAAGGCAATGGGAAAAGTGAGTGCTGTGATTGGTATGGTAGGTGAACCAGGCATAGGCAGATTAACGGACAGGGCAGCTGGCCCTAAGCCCACAGGCCACTACTAATTGGGGCCCCTAGGATTCTCATCAGTAGGGTGTAAGAAACCAGTCCATTGTTGTGCCGCTGCGCCCGCACACCATGCCCGCATACTGCCCTGTACGTAGTATCCTTAAAGCCGCCTACGGCCCTACTGGCTGACAGGCTCGTGTGGTCAGCGTGGAATCATTGCGTAATTTCAAGTAATTGAGCGCACCAGTAACTCCCGCACTTTTTAACTGCCGCCCTTTTCAAATCAGGCCATGAACAGAATGCCTGAAGCTGATTGGGTGAAAGCGCACCTCAGGGTTGTGACAAGTATAAAAAGTGGTGGTTAATGCTGCTCGGGGAGGACTTAGCGAAATCCACCAAGTGTGCAACTTCCACACACGACAGGGACCAGCCACCCCCGTGCCTCCCGCCATCGAAAACTCCCGGTGTACCCCTTCCCCCGTTAGCGCATCAGATCCTATGAGCAGTTCTGCTTCTCGGTAACTAGCGAACAGCAAACAAAGCAAAATCTTTGTAAAAAGTCTGCAGCCTGCACCTCCGACGCGGAGTGTAAGTAAAAAATAAACTTGTTTGAAACCATACGAGTGAGTTCCCTGCCTGCCTTTATAAGTCCAGATACCTGATGATCGGGGGAGCAACACAGGGAACGAAAAACATGGTTTTAAGCTTGGCATCATTTTTGTCTCCTGACGGGGAAACAAAATGGAGAAACTTCAAGTTTAAAACCATGGCTTTCACATGTTTCCCTGAGCTGGAACAGGGTGTGTGAGGAAGGCCAGGGCCAGGCCAGGCTGGGAGCACCACACCATGCATCTATAGGTAGGTGGTGGTGCTGGGGAGAAGCTTGCAGGGCTATAGCCCTCCCAAAATTCATCATAACCCCCCTGTAGCCACCTCTTCCAGCGCTGCTACCCACCCACAAAGATAGTATGGTGCTCCCAGTCAGCCTGGCCCTGTGCATCTGTGGGGCCACACGGGACACAGCCAGGCAGCAGCTCCCTCCAGGTAAGTCTAATAGGGGCCAGCCGGGGAAGTAGACAGAGCTGAGGACAGCTTTTGGGGGGGGGCTGCCTCTGAGTGATTGAGGGTGGGGGAGAGGGGAAGTCCTGTGAGGGGAAAGTGTGTGTCTGGGTGTGCGTGTGTGTCTGATGTTGCAGGGAGAGGCTGAGCCAGTTCAGAAAGCTCCTGTGGAGGGGCCAGGCCTCCAATATTCCCTTTGCCCAGGGCCCCAAAAGTCCTTAATCCACTTCTGGAACCAGGTATAAGTTTCCCTAGAAGGAAACATAACGAAAAACTGGTGTACCTTATCTAAAAGAAGACTGGACAATTTGGGATGAGAGAGTTACAAAAGCAATGAACAAACAAAGGAAAGGAGTGTATCCATCCTGTGACCCTGGGGAAACAGATGCAGCTGTGGTTTCTTTGCTCAAGGACAGGCAAACAGGAAACAAACATCCCACATGCCCAGAAGAGGACCCAAGGCATGGTACCCCTGAAGGTCACTGCTGAAACATCCAAGAACTGTTTGCCAGGTTGTATTGTGGGGAGGAAACCTGTAATAGTGCCTAGAGGTTAATATTAAAGTTCACTTGACACCAAATCAGATGAGTCACCATGTCAATCCTTGGGGGGCTTGGGCAAAAAGAATTCTATTGGTAATAGTGACATAATAAGGCAGAAGGATTAAAACAAATGAGTTTAAAAAAATGCACAGTGAACATGTGGAATTCATTACCGCAAGATCTCATGAGGCCAACTGCATCCCTGGGTTTCATTTCTGGAGGACAGGTCCATTGGGGACCACTAATCGTTAGGGAGGCAACTGACCCATGGACCCGAGGAGCATAGAATGGGAGGGGGTAGTGGGTCATTCTACCCAGATTCTTATCATCTCCCAAATTCTTATCCTCTTCTTAAAGCACCCACTACATGCTGCTAGACAGGGGCTACACAGGGCTGGCCATGCCTCCAATCTGCCACAGACTGGCAATTCTCCACGTCCTTCAGCTTGGCTTAAATGCAAAAGCAGCAATTCCAGGTAGAGCCTTAAGTAACAGTAAAAATAAATAAATAAAAGACCACAGAGGACAAAACTGGACACAGTCTTTGCCTGAACTCTAAAGACCTTATTACACAGTAATTTTAGGCAACTCCTAGAGCTCTAAACTAGGGCTGTGCAAAACACCGTTTCGTTTCAATGTCCGTTTCACCGTTTCAAAAGGACAGTGTTTCGTTTTGTCATTTTGTTTCATTTCAAAGCACTGTCCCGTTTTGTTTTGTCAAAACTGTTTTGCCGTTTCAATGCATTTCAAAGTTTCGCCCATAGGCTATAATGGGGAATCATGAAAATGCCTAAAACTTTGTCGTTTCTTGCCTGATTCGGATGAAAACTGGAGGGATCATAGCTCCTTCTGAGGGAATGAAGCCTGCCAATTTCAAGGAGATAGGTGCAAAGGTTTCTCAGAAACTGCACCTCAAACTGTAAAAAGCAAAACTTGTGACAATTGCTGGCAGTGGCAGCCAACAGTCATCCAGCGTGGAGATCCATGGGCCCACACCCCCGGAAGGGCTGCGGGGCTGTGCCAGACTCTTCCCAGGGGTGCAGACTCCCAGATCTGTGCACCAGATGACAGGAGGCTGCTGCTGCCACCTGGGACCAGTGAAAGACTGATACTGTTGCTGGCCCCAGGCAATAGCGGCAGCCTCCTGTCATCTGGTACACAGATCTGGGGGCCCGTACCCCAGCGAGGGCTGCGGAGCTGTGCTGGACTCCTCCCAGCTGTGGAGCTCCTCAGAGTGCAGCCCAGTGGCAGGAGGCGGGGAGAGCCAAGGGTGCACTCCGATCAACTCTGCCAGCCCCATGGAACTCGGAGCAGCTGCAGGAGGTGTGGGAGAGCCAGGGCTGCGTTCCACCTCCTGCTTCCAGGCTGCTCTATGGGGCTGCGGAGCCGCTCGGAGCACAGCCCTAACTCTTCCCAGCCTCCTGCCACTGGGCTGCTTCAAAACTTGAAACGTTTAAAAATGTTCCAAGTGCCATTTCATTTCGAAGCTGTCTCAAAGCTTTTTGTTTCATTTTAAGATTGCTGTTTCGAGCTCAAAACAGCTTTGAAATGAAACATTCGGTGAAATTTTGCACTGCCCTACTCTTAAGCCCTGGGTGGGCCACAACTTAACACCTTCAAGTTGCTTAAAGAACTCTTTATCCCGCATCAAGTTCTGCTACTCCAGGGCAGGATTATCTCTTATCTGCATGACCTGGCTCAGTGGGAGGTTTACTATACATTACCTTGGCAGGTACTATCCCCATGCCAGAAGAGTGGTCTTCCCTGGGCATGACTAAGAAGACCACCTCAGCGGTCACAGTTCCCTTGCCAGGTAAGCATAGGCTACGCTTGGTCTGGACTGAGAGGGCCACTTACATATTCCTTTTTTTTAAAAGACATTTTTCCTGTTTCAAGCAAATCAAGTCCAAATCCAAGAGTCAATCCAGAACCATAAGTGGCCCTACAATGAATGGGCAAACATCCTCCACCCCCACCAGGGGCTTCAGATATTTCCAAAAATCTTTTGGCAAGCATCCTACTTGCAAGCCCAATCCCAGAAGCTTGGGGTATGGATGCCCTCAAGTTCTGCCTGCCCTCAGCCATATGGCCCTAGGAACAATCTAGGGAGAAGCTTCCCACTTCCATAAAATGGGCATTAAACCCCACCTCAGCAGGTACTAAACCATGCCAGAACAGTCATTCTCAGGAGGCTTAAGGAAAACTGTCTTGTTGGACCCAGATACATGGTGTTTTCCCTGCATCCATTTTTAAAATTAATATATCATGGTCAACTGGTATCACCTGCCCCATCACCGACCAGTCAGCAACTGGTGGGGGGAGCCTCAAACTGTTGGGCACCAGCCACGGTGTCCCCAGCACAGGCTGGCAGGGCAGCACCTCAGGGACTCAGTAGTTCAGAGGCACCAGCTCGCACAGGCAACAGCCTCTGTTGCTGCACGGCAGGCACGAGACAGCAGGGCGAAGGCCTACACAGGGGAAAGTGAAACGTGGGAGGAACATAGCGCCCGACCCCGCCGCAGACGATTGCTTACATCACGCGGCCGCAGCTCCGCCCTCTGTAGCTCCGCCTCCTACCCAATTGCGTCAGATTGGTAACGCGGCCCCACCCATCATTCCCTGCCATCCATTGCCCCGTGATCTCCCCCCCACCCCTGCAAGGCAGCTCAGCCGAGCACCGAATCACGGATCGAAAAGGGCGTTAAACTCCCGCGCATGCGCAGTCGACCAAGCGGCAATGGCGGCGCCTGCGCTGCCCACACCGCAACACCACCACGTGGGACCGCACGGGCCCTTCCGAGATGTGTACGAGCCGGCCGAGGACACCTATTTGCTGCTGGACGCGCTCGAGCTAGACGCGTCCCAGCTACGAAACACCCGGTGCGCATTACGTAACTAGGGGAAGAAACCACTTGTGGGGGGCTGAATAACCAATGGGAGGAGCCGACGCCGCTTGTGTAGCCGTGCTATTGGGCTAGTAGCCTTAGCCTTCTGTGTCCTACTGGCTGCCTGCGAGCGCGAGAGGGGGACCGAACAGCCAATGGGAGGAGCTGAAGACCTGCCTCGCGCTTGTGCTTCGGTACCATCCAGTTGTAGCTGCCTCCGCCCGCCGCTTCCTATTGGCTGCCAGTGAGCGCGGGAGGGAGACTGCAGAGACAATGGGAGGAGCCGAGATGGGTGCGGGGGACGGAGCCAGCAGGTGTTTGAGGTGTTTGCCTCAAGCGCCTGTGGGATGGGCTGTATTATTGGCTGGGCCCATTTGGAGCCTTCAGAAGGGGGGGAGCTGGGGCAGGGTGGTAGTTCCCAGTGTAGGGGGCACTAAGCCCATGTGGGGGACCTTGCCGTTGGCAGCAGCACCCAGCCAGACTGAGGGTAACTCGGTGCCTCCATGAGCCTCTGCAGATCCCAATATGGGGCTTCCCTGCACCTGCCCCTGGAAACCTACACTCCCTTCCTCATCCAGGAGGGTGGGCAGGAAGGCTGCCTGGTGCTTGGAGCAGGCATGCTTATCTCTGTGACTCAGGAGCCACATTCTCAGCCACACATTCAAAGGAAAGCTGGATAGAAATCAGCGCTAGAGGCATCACATGTGCAGTGGTGGAGCCACTGCTCTGCCCAGCTCCACAGGGCCCCCCAAAGCATGGGGCTCGGGGTGGTTGTTCTGATTTGCACCACCCTGCGGATGGCCCTGATGCTGGGAAATGTCTCAGTTGCTGCAGGATCTACAGCACCATAACTGGATATAGCTGTCCCTGAGTTTTTAATGTGCTGATGCTTAAATTGAAACACCAGCCACCGTGGATGCTATTCTGAACCATTTCCTGCTTAGAGGACACAGATTTGCTACAGCTAAGTTTGCCAGTGCAAAAAGGAGTGTGGGTTTTCATCCCTCTGTGTAGGTTTACTACATAATAGCAACAAATTTACATTTGATGGTAATTTTTTGCTAAACTTAAGATTACTTTCTAACATAATCCTCAGAGAAAAAAAATTGTTCAGTTACAGTGTGTCCCTGCCATCATTAATCTATCTTTATTGTGCAGGGAATGGATTGTGTTTCTCTCTCATTCCTTATTCCAGTAAGTTGTTCTATGTTGGTCTCTCTTATACTCAAAACATTTCCGGGCCATTAGAAGTACCATATGAACTGGACTAGGTAGCATGCAGGGCATTCATTTTAATATCGTTCATCTTGGAATTTCTGAGATATACATGTCAAGGGCCAGCTTAAATATATTTCTGCTTAGCACTTAAGATCCTTGTTTTTCTGGGCAACCTTGCTTCAAACTCTTATGCCACAGCTGCTGGCAGAATTTCTACCAGCAAGTGGTAGTAATGAACAGAACCACTGAGATTTGATGTCAGTGGAAACTGATATTGGGTTGAGGTGAAAAAAACTAACAACAGGATTGTGACAAGTGGGAAACATTTTGATTCTTCAAGAGCACCAGTTATCACCAGAGACAGATCAGTCAATGTAAAGCAGATCTCCCATTGTGCTGTGAGGGCAGCATGACCAATAAACATTCCACCATCACTGGTTGGGAATGCCTCTGACCACAAGTTTGGCAGCATTCCCCTGTCTGGTCCTTCTGTTCTTGTAAATACATGATGTATTCATTTTATTTTCTTTTAAATTTAGAGTTGAGATCTGCCTTGAAGTAGGCTCAGGCTCTGGTGTGGTTTCAACATTTCTGGCTTCCATTGTTGGACCCAAAGCATTATACATGTAAGTAGAATACCAAAATTTTAAATTACTGCATTGACACAACTCTAAGATGACCCAGATCTTAAAATTACCCCCCAATAATTAGATTCTGTACATGAAACACTTATACATTTGTTATAATTTTCCATATACATAACCTAATTATTGCGGAGGGGGTCATATTTAATTTATTGCCCTCCTCACCACTGTAGGTGGGTAGGCAAAGGGGGGCAGGTAGTGGGATGTCAAGCAACTTGCCCTCTGCTTGTGCCTGCCACCTCTGTCCCTGCCTGCCTCCCATCTTCTTCCCCCCAGCTTCTGTCCCGTTCTCCCCCTTCTAGCCTCTTTAATCTTGCTCTGCACAGGCAGGCTAGAACAGCGCCAGGGCCTGGGGCACTGAGCATGGCCCCAGCTTATCCCTGTAGCAGTTATGTGGGCTATATGAATGTTGCTACAGGGCCAGGCTGGGGCCATGCTCAGTGCCCCAGGCTGCAGCCTGCATAGAGCCTGCTAGCATGGAGCAAGGGTAAGGTGGGAAAGCAGGGGTTGCACGGTGTGGAGGAAAGATGGCCGGGTGCAGAGTGGTGGGGAAAACAGCAGCTCTGGCTACAGCCGACCCCAGGGTGGGGTTGAAACCCAAGCCACAGCAGCTGCCTGTGCCCATTCCCCTCATACTCAGTTCTAAGATGAGGGGCTTCCTCCCACTTCCAGTGTTAAATGAAGTAATTGAGGGAAATTTACCAATCTTACCAGTACAAAAATCTAATATATGTTGTAAACAGAACAACCATCCACTATGGATTGATTTTTATTAACATTGGAGAAAAGGAGATGTAGAAAGACCTTACCGTTTCAGAAATAAAGTAATTAATATGTGTTTGTGAGAATAATTAAGCAGTTGGCTATTATGATACCTCACTTACTTGCAAACTAAAGGCTACCACTGATAACTTTTCTTGGAAGTTCCCAAGAATTAGGTAATTTCATTAAATAATGAGATTCATTCAGGTAATACTGGAAGTTTGAGAAGACCTCATATAGTAATGAATCACTTTTCTAGCAACATTAATTAACTGGAAAGTTTTGTGTTAAAAAACCTATCAGTTGGGTTTTGCTTGTTAGTGAGACAACTGCATGTTGTTTATTAATAATACTTCGAGATAAAATCTGCTGCTGTGTAATGTTTTTATTCTCGTTAGCTTTTAAATATTTAACTTACAGTACAGTAGTTATAGTTTTCAGCACTGCATTATCTGGTGTTTGATTATCTAGAATGATTGCGGTGCTAATTATTCCAGATAATCAGTGTTCTACTTTAATAACATTCAATAGATTCTTTAGTTTAATTTTTTTTTAATTGTACCTTGTAACAGTGAAGTACCATTAATGTCTTACTTTCAGATGTACAGACATCAACCCTACAGCAGCTTTTTGTACCATGGAGACAGCTCTACTTAACAAAGTTCACATTCAGCCAATTATTACTGACCTGGTAAGATAAGTTTCTATAATGTAACCTTCAGATATTTCAGAACTGCAAAACTATATAGCAGAGACTTGCCTGGAAGCGATTAAATATTTTACTGCAGTATTTAATAAACTACATCAGTCTTGTTGAAAGCATACTACACGTAAATATTTATTTTATTATTTTGTAAGGCACTCCTTCCTGTTGATGCACTCCCTCAGATATTGTTGCAAGCTTACAAAAAACAAAGTTAAAAGTAACCACAATGCCTGGAAAAAAACACTGCCACTCTCAAAAATTGGTCCAGAACATTTGAGGTGGAATACTGAATGTGAAAGGAAAGGACAAAACAGCTAATATGGTATCAAACTGTAAAGAAAGTCTATGCCACATGAGTCCCTCAGTTGCTAAAATACGGCTAGTGCTGAATTACTTGTAAATGGATTTGAAAACTGAGAACACCTATAGCTTTCAAGTGGGTGACTAACTTTATACCCAGGGCTATAACAACCTATAAATGCCCAAGTCTAAATGTTTTGTCTCTGTTTATAAGTTCCCTTGCATCATGATTCATTTAAATAAAGAATGCACCACATCATGGGAAAGTAGGTTTTACATTTCCTGTGTAAGACATTTAATTTTAAAACACGTTATTAGCTAGAATATATGAATACTTGTCAACAGTCCAGTTTCCAAGTGGAAAATTATAGCATCACACAGCAATGAACAGATAGCAGATGTTTAACTTTGCATAATTTCAGACCTGGGCTGAGTGTGAATCTGAGCAAGAGGCAAAAAACTGTATATCATCTGATGCCCTTAAGTAGTATAGCTTCTTTCTTTCTCTCTCTTACTGTTCTGTAGCTCTAATTCACGGGCTGTGGGACCCTGCTGAGAATTCTGTAGTACTATCCTGTGTGTTTTGGTCTATGTACTGCCCCAGCACAGTGAGACGGACATAGTGCTCTTGGACTAAGTGGGAAGACTAAGCTGTTCAGAACCAAATGTGATAAATTTAATGCATTGCTATGGAGTGGAATGGAAAATAGGGGCAGGTGCTACTGCACTTCAGTTGGTTTATATAAGATAATATTATCACTCCCGTGGGAAATCACTTGCAGTACAGCTGAGCTGTGCCTTCCTTTCCCATTCCCATTATACCTGTTTTTAACCAGCCTTAAATGTCTGGCAAATATCACCAAATAGGACCCCAAACAGTTCACCCAGAATTCCTCTGTCACCCCTCCCCTCCGCACATGGCATATGATTTGTGTGGCTCTGCCATCAATGAAGTAGAGCCAGACCAGGGTGCCCTTCATCTTATCTGCATATACATTTTTGGAGGATCCCAGGACTTATAATAAGAACACCTAATTCCAGTCATGAATGGTGGCCTAATTAGCACATACCCCCACAAAGGATCTATCTGAAGTACACATGCATACTAAGCAGTGCTGAGGTGTGTGGTCAACATAGCTTAAAATCATGTGGATTTTAGTGGGTTTCAGCTCAGTGAACCATAGGATAAATTATGAGGTTCTTAACTTTGGACAAATGTGAAGTATAGTTTGTACTATATGTTAGAGGGTGCCAGAGTGCTGCTTAAAAGTGTGTTTTTGGAGTACCTGTACTAGAACTTGCAGTAGTTTCAAAAAGTAACATGCATCAGTTCTAGATGAACTAAGTCTATGGGTACTATATACAAACTAATACAGCTATGTTTAATTTCAAGGTCAGTGTTTTCATGTTTGTTCCTCTCAGCTGTGTGCTCAGAGAGAACAGGATTTGACAGTAAGGTGAGGGGTAGGGAAGGGTTGCAGGGGGGAGGCAGAGAGCAAAGGGGCTACCTGAGACATTTTCCCTGCTATAGCAATGGGAGGGGGACAAACTCAAGGCAAACTTCCACTAATTAGAGTCTATGCCTGGAAATCGTAAGAAACTTATAAATTTTCCAAATATAAAAACTAATTATTGAGGGGTCATTTCATGATCCAGGTAATCTTTCATTTGAGTAAATACGGTGTTCAGCTTAGCTTCCCACTTAATTCCATGCACGATAAATGTGCAGTGTTGTAACAATTATTTGTATAAAGAGCAATATAAGTCTGTGTTTCTGTTACCCTTCAGGTGTGTAAAAGAACCTGTTCCATACCTTGATTTAATCTCTAGGTCACAGGACTGGTACCAAGATTAAATGGAAAAGTTGATATATTGCTGTTTAATCCACCTTATGTGGTGACCCCTTCTGAAGAGGTAAGATATGAGGATTTGCAATTTAGAATCAGTCTCTTACAGTACGATTTGATTCTCTTGTGACAAATCGGTATTTAATCTCAGTTCATTAAATTACTACTATTCTGAGTTGCAGTGGTTTGATAAAGAGCAAGTGAGTATGGAGCCACTGATGATCACATAACTTTTTACAGGAAATATCAACCACTAGATTTGTAGCACTTTGTTGCACAAGGTATGAAAGCATTACCTACCTCTATTTCCATAGGAAATTTAGTAGTTTTCTACAGGAAAATAGTTTTCCATTGGAAAACGCCCATTTCCCAAAATAAGGTGTGTTCCTGAAGGGGGAGAGGTGCAATTAACAAGAGCCTTCTAAGTGTGAATTGACAGATTCTCTTTTGGTTCTTCTGAAATTAAAGATTCTGAATATTTTTTTTTTTTTCACACAATTTTAAGGGGCTGTTTTTGCTTTGTTTTGAAACTTTTCAGCCTGATTTATGGTGAATGCCCCACCTTTATTCCCCTCCCCCTATCCCACCAGATGAAAATTGCACTTCTTGACCTGCTTTAATTTTTCTTGCAGTTATTCAGGCCTGTTATTGGAAACTTACACTAATGCCAGTTTAAAAGTACCTTTGACTGTACAAAACAGTCTATTTTCAAACAGCTGCAAACAAATTAATGCATTTATGTCTCTGAAGCACATAAATAAGACACATCTGATGAATAAATAGTATTGCCATCTAGCAATTTTGATGTTTAAAATGGTTTGGCTCTTCTGGGTATGGACAATGGTGGGGGATCCTAAAGTGTTGCAAACATCTAGTGCACTGGTTTCTCAACCTTTTTTGTACCAGGACCCAGTTGTAAACATTGATGGCCAGTCCTGACCCAGTGCCTGCCTCTCCTGACCTGCTGCATTCCACCCCCGTCCCCAGTCCCTCAGTGTGGGGCAGGGGGCCAACGGTTTGGAAAAACCACCACTTCCCACGTTTTTCTTCTTTAAAAGAGAATCCCTTTTTAAAGTTTGTTGATCCATTTTTAGAGTGTGTTCACAACCCTTTCATATATTCTTGCAACCCATTTTTGGGCCGTGACCTACAAGTTGAGAAATGCTGATCTAGAGCATTTATCTGTATAAAAGTTCAAATACTTAGCAAAGCAATTTTATCATCACTTTTTTTAATTTAATTTACTCTAGGCAGAAAGCCATGGAATAGAGGCTGCCTGGGCTGGAGGCAAAAATGGCAGAGAAGTAATGAATAGACTTTTTCCTTTAGTAGCAGATCTGCTTTCAACAGGAGGATTATTCTATTTAGTCACAATTAAAGAAAACAATCCAGGTAATGGACTTTTTATAATATGCACCAAACTCTACTTAATAATGCAGACATCAGGCTGACTGATATAGTATATGGTAGTAGCAAGTTGCATTGGGTTGACAACATTTATTAGCATTAATAGGCATTCTTTGAAGATCCTAATACAGACTAGCATGTATTTGTGGCAGTCTTTATCAAAGAGGACTACTTTTTAAAGTGTTTTGTCTTTCTTGAAACTAGCATGAGCTAAATCTCCAAAGAAAATTTTAGATGCCTTGCTCTCCAATGGGATCTTCAGGCCTAAATCATTCGATTTATATTCTAGTCTTCCCAAAAAACTCATTGCCACCTTCAATTAACAAAAAAAGAAAGCATATATAATAAAACTAAATAACCCAAAACTCAACCCAGCCTGCTAAAAGTCTGCCCAAATGAAAATGCCTGACATTGCTTCAGAGTATGTAGGCTCCTCATACAGTCCATGAGAAGAGTTAGGTACCTAAGAATGGATTTCACAGAAAGCAGCAAAGGCCATTTATAGATGTACCTTTTGTCTGCTAGAAATCCAGTGCATTGGAGCGAGATGCAAGCTGATGTGCCCAGCCCTGCATCACATACATTTGTATAAATGGCACAGTGCATACTGGCACACAGAAAAGGGCAATGGTGAACTTTTGAACTAAAACACCTTTGATATGCTTTAGTTCACAAGCGTCACTGCTATTTTCTCAGCACTGATGCATGTTTCACTATTTATGCAAATGCATGCACTGCAGTGCACCAGGCACTTTAAAAAGTGCCCAGTGCTGCATCATATACATACGTACAGGTGCCCAAATCAACTAAGAATCTGTCTAAACTAGTCAGAAGGAAATGCCAGAAATGGGGTGGGGCCTAAGTCCTGCTGCTTTAACATAAGTAAACAGCTAACTCCAGTCTGGGTGGATCTTTCATGACCAAAATGGAAATGCTTAATGCAGCTCAGCACCTAACCAGCTTTGTATCCATTGAGCAGGGTCTATTTGGATAGCACGTTGTGACTTGGGTACCTTGTTCTGTCTAAGTCCTGTTTAGGTACTTACAAGGTCACTTGAAGCTGGCCTTAAATCTCTGGATTTAGCCCCAGTGTATTTTTCAAGAGCTAAGTGTTGAACAACATAGTAAGTATAGGAAAAACACTGTTGTCATTACAGCATCATGGGCTGTCTCTGCTAAAATGAAACAAAAGCTACAAAAGGAACTTCAATGTTTGGGCACTTTCATAGGGCAAACATGAGGTTTACAGCTGCGTTTCATAGAATGTTCAAAAATAGTGCTTGAAACCTGAGTGATCTGGAGAAATATTTTTAATTGAAGCAGTTTAAAATGATATCTTACATAGCATTTGTAACTTTATAGTTCAGTATGAATCATTATACTAACTGAACTTAACCCACTGTGGCATATACAGATTATTAAAAACAGTTAAGCAGTTTGAGTCAGGAACATTTGAGTATATTTTAAGCTAAGCTTTATAGTAAAGTCGCTGCTTTTTTACATTGTTAAACAGGTATGAAAATCTTGATGTCCAATACTAGAAAGCTAACATTCATTACTGTTGGATGGTTTACTTTGCTCTAATCCAGAGGTTCTCAAACTGTGGTCTATGGACCACTAGTCCATGAGCTCCGTTCAGGTGGTCCGCAGAATGGTTGCAGAACAATCGAGAATAGCTGTATTTATAAGACTACTGACATTAAAACATGAGTTGTATGCTTTGATTTGTAGAACAAAAAAAGTTAAGTGGTCTGCCAAGACCCTCAGCAATTTTTCAAGTGGTTTGCAAAGGAAAAAAAAGTTTGAGAACCACTGATCTAATCATTTAAAGGAGCATGGTAGATGTTTTGTAACACTGATGTTTTGCTTTGGTTTTAGCCAATAGTTTAAGGCAGAATAGGCTTGTTTTAGCTTTAAATTAACAGTTAAACTGACTCTTTAATGTTTAATTTTTCATTACAGATGAAATTTTGGAAATCATGAAACAGTGTGGTTTAAGGGGTACTAAAGTACTTTCCAGACAAGCAGGAAGAGAAATGCTCACAATTCTCAAATTCAGCAAATCTTGATGGCTGCTCCTAACCTTCTGTAGGCTGGAGATTGTTAAACCATATGTGGTTCATTTTTCTGTGTGTCAAGCTAATTTGTGACTTTAAACCAAAACTCAGCCTACCTCCCTTAGGAAAAAAAAATCTTGTCATCTCTTGAGCACTACAGACAAGTTAATCAAGGTTGTCCTTGTTTCTGCACTATGACTGTGTCAGTGTGCTGTGACATGCAGTCCATAAGAAGGTAGTTGTTTGTGGGCTTTGGTCTTGTATGTAGTGTGGTAGAAGAGCTAAAAGATGCACTTTAAAGGCGGGTATTTACATCTTAAATTTGGCTATTATTTACTTTGTTTTATAATTGGAAAATTAAGTGAACTTGTGTATATTTTTGTCTTTCATTGTCATTCAGTTAAAACATTTTTGTTACTGTTTTGTCTTATGATAATTATTTCTTACCAAAAGCTTTGGTTAAATCAGTATTCATCAAGCCACTGATCTTCTCCAGTTGTCTTGTCTCAAGCACATCTTCTGTATTTTTGGCAGTCTCTTGAAATCTAGTAACCAGATATTGAATCTTGCTGCCATAATGGGGAAAACTTGATCTTACCTTGCTACTCTACTGTAAATATCCAATTATAGTTAACAAACTTCAGAACTCGGTGTCTATCAGGGCTTTAGCTGAATACCCTGGGTAAATCAACAATGCAAGAAGCTAATTTCAGTCCATTTCAATCAATTATATAGATTCTTTATGGGTCCTTGCAGACTTAAATTTAAAAAAAAAAAAAACCTGCGCTTTACCTCTTAAAACTGGCATGTTCCTGCACTGAGCCCTGTGCGTGCCCAGAAGAGGCAGCACATTACTTCAACCCGACTCACCCAATGTCTGTAAATATCAAGAGGATTAGTGGGGGGGTTTTGGTGCTTTTAACGAATAGCTGATTTGAATCAGCTTTAACTAAAAGTGCCAAAAAGCCTCGCTGAAGTATCCAGTTTTTATGGATGCTACAGAGCCAGGTTGGAGTAACATGCTGCTGCTTCCAGTAAAGTGCATTTGTTTCTTGTGTGTGTATGTAAACAGCTTTTATATAACTAGTAACTACATTTACTTTTATAAGAAGCAAGGTTTAGTTCAAAGTATTTCAAGAACCTTAATAGTTCTTAATGGATTAAAGCCATAAATAAAATTGGTTTAGTAGCATCCATCCTTTAGCAATATATGATGTGTAGGGAGAAAGCCAGATTAGTGTCCCATAATGTAAAACACCAGTTCTGTAGTGGTACTAGTTTGGGCCAAATAAATCTCAGTTAAGTAGTGATGGGTTAAATATATGGGAGTATACATATGTATCTCATTGGGTATTTCCAGCACAAGAGTCCGCATTTTCACTTTTTTCCTCAACTATTTATTGGTGGGTTCTAGAGATGCAATGACCTCCTTTCCCATATATATTCAGGCTAAAGCCAAGTATAATCTTAAACTCTTCTGAAATGTCCTTTATGATCTTGTGTCCAGGCGCAGTAAGATTTCATATAACACTTGCTTGAAATGGAAGACGGGTGAAGAAGGGATAGGACACAACATTTACCTCAAGTGAGAAGCCACAAATCATTACCTCTTATCTATTTGTATATGCCTGAGAGAAAATAATCCACTTCAAGGGAATGGTCTACCTTTTAGATTCTGATCCAGGTGGAGACACTTGCACATTACTGCAGGTGAACCCTCAGTTTGCCAGATCTTCCTCCTGAATTTGCTCTTATTTCTCTGCCACCTTTGCTACAAAAAAGCTTTTTGGTTGTTGCAGTTTTTCAAGGCTATGCACATGTGTGCATAAGAAACTTTTTTTGTTCAGAGACTCCATTGCAATATTACTTCCCTCTTTTGTTTTCCTTCCCAAGCAGAATGTCTGTCAGTCTTAGATGAACCCGGGACTTGCGTATTTATATTCTGGGCACTTGGCTGCTTGGAATCCTTGAGCACCCACTGAGAATCTGCCACACAGACTTTTTTTCAGAGGCTAGATCAGAAGCCACAAAGGTCCTTTGTTTTCCCTTGTCTTAATATTGTCCAAATAGGACAGTGTGGAAAAACTAGGCTGTAGACAGGATAACTTTATCTGTGAGGTAAGGGTGTCAACATGTCTGTCTATCTGACATTTGATCTGTTTCCCGGCACAGAACAGGCAAGGTAGAATTCTTTTTGCGTGAAGTCTGCACATGCTGCCTCAAACTGGGGATTTCTCCTTTAGATTTAACTGGCTCAGCCTATAGGGGGCAATCAGCCATGCCTGAGAGGCAGATGCATCATGGCAGGATGGCTCTATAGAACTGGTTGAAACCAACATTCCTTCTAATACCTGATCTGGGGGTGGGGGAAGAAGGAAAAAAAAGGAGATTGCTCACTACCACTAAAAAACACTCATCAGAACCAAAATGAGCTACTGGTGAACTGTGGTTGGAGACACAGGAAATGAGGTGGCCAACTAGAGGGGGCATGGCCATCAGCTGTCACCACTCAACTACCCCAGGAATGCTGCTCAAGCCTGTGGAAAAAGTTGGGCTGTGGAAATCAATAGTCAATGTCCATTTGCAGCAAAACTGATGAGAGCAACAATTTCACTACCATCTGTTTTCTACCTAACACAAAGCTAGCCCTACTTGAAGGCAGCATGTATAAACCAAATATGCTTGACCTGCTAGGTCGTAAGTAATTGCAATGCCGTGCTTGGCAGCAGATGTAACTTCTGTATTTCCTTGCTTAGCAAACCATAGAAAAAACACCAAGAATTCTCTTGCTACCAAAATTCATCAGGGACTGTTAAGTTCCTGCAGCTAATCAGGACCAAGTTGCAGCTAAAGGGTCTCTCACATGAGGGGTTTTTTTTTTTCTTTGCAGAATCTGGCTTTTCACTAACCATGAATACCCATCATAAAATTATAATATACACGGTTGTATAACAGAACTTTAACTTGGTTATAATGGAAGGCTGATTTATCTTTGAAGGTTAAAAAAAACCCCCGTCCTTAAATCTGTATTGCTTTCAGCTAGCCATTTCACACATCAAAATAACAGGTAGCTGTTGGTCAGATGTGTAGCAGCACCATAATCTCAGTGCTCTAACATTGTTATAGCAGTAACTGACCAAGTTCAACATGGAGCCAAGACTGTTCTCATACCCTAAGCTATTTTGATGAGTGTTCCAAGGAATTAGAATTCCTAAACTTAAGTGCTACTTCATGTAATAGCACTAGGAGTGTTAATGCAACAAGTTATTTTTTATTTAGAAAACCTGAAGATAAAGTTATGTAGAAAAACATGAAATTATGAATTACTCTAGCTACCTACAAGCTAGTATATGATGTGAAATCCTGGCCTTGTTAAACTCAGTAATTTTTTGCTATTAATTTCAACTGGGAGAGGATGTTACTCTTGAGGTACAGGTTGCATTGATTAGAAGACCAAGACAGTAAAACTTATACTGTGATCTTCAATTAGTCTGCTTTTTGGCTAGGAAGAAGAGGAGCCACATCCAAATATTTGAAATGAAGCCACTGCTAAAGGCCAGATTTCCATCCTTTGGCAAATCATCCAAAGCAGAATGGTAGAAGATTAGCAAGATGGGCAACACGTCTACAGTGGTACTACACATTTAGTACTTGCTAAATGATTAAGTCCCAGTGGCACGCAGGTCATTTTTGATCCTACCTGAGCTCTTTGCTACTGCACAGTAGTGGTAGTATCATAATTAGTGCCTGCCAATGCTACATCACTGTAGCGACAAGCTCATTGCTACAGTGACATAGCATTTTGTATAGACATGCCCAGAGGCTGCTAAGTAAAATGGTGATCTCCAGCTGTTTTATAATGGACTTCAGTCTGCTATCAGAAACAAGCTGGAGTAACAAATGACTGGTCTGATTTAACAAATTGCTGTAACAAAATGAGAGCTCTCAAAATTATTAGATGTGGGGTTACAAATTCTTAAGACTTTTTTAGAAATGTGTAGTAACAGAAGTTGTAGTTTACTACCTTTTCTCTTTTCAGTACAAGACAAGGAAAAGTTCTCCTCTTGCTGCCTACTGATCACAATGCTAGTCCTCTTGCTTCTCCAAGGTACACAAGCCTAAATTTTTTGGAGCTGAAAGTGATCGTGGGTACCCTTACTTGACACCTGAAAAGGATCTGACTTTCAAAAAATGCAAAATACCTTATCCTCTGGAAAATGAGGCTTTTTCAAGCGATGTCAATATTTGTGTACATCAGGCACTAGTCAGACTGAATTCAGGCCATTCATTTCATAAAACTCAATGAACAAAGACAGTCCCTCCGTGGCTTAAAGGGAGAAATCTATCAGTCTTTCTAACTGGTGTGACTTTGGAAAGTGAGCACAACCAGCATAACTTCAAGGTTAAAATGCATGATGTAGCTGACCAACTCATGAGTGAAAGAAATTGTGTACAGTTAAATTTTTGATAAATTTATTAAATTTAGTTACAAAACTAATTCTTGTAATTACTGGAGAATGTCAGTAGATAATAATACTTCATCAACAGTAAGTGACTTTACCAGCTGTCGACAAAGCAATCTGCAAATGAGAGCACAACAGGTGGCAGGTATCTTTCCTCTTCACTTTAAAAAAAACCAAACAAAAAACCCCACAGGTTTCCACTCTGCTAAAGCATGTTGATCATGTGGGGGTTCTTTATGGATTTTTCCTAGTAAACTTGGCTTCCTTTCCCCTTTTTGAGATATCGACAACTACCGAAAGTCAAAACATTCTTTCAAAGGGAAATTTATAGAGGGGTTAGATTACACTGCATTTCAGATCATGCTTTACCATGAAATCAATGATGTTTTTATCCCATACTTTCACTGTAACGTAGCAGCAGCTGCACCCACAAAGTCATGAGTCGCATTTATAAAATGAAGTTTACTGCTACCAAAAATTCAGTTCGCCACAATATTTAAGAATAAGGTAACTTATAAATTAAGAGGCACCATCTTGTTCAAGAGCATACCAGTATGTAAGATTGTATTTAAAACTGTAGATTTAACTAAGCTACAGCTGAATAGCACTTGAACACTAAGGATTGTGTTGAAGTCAGATATGCATTGAATATTTTAACCTTTTAAAAATATACAAGTTAAAATAACTTAGCCTTATGTTTTACAATCTAAGGAGTATTTCCAATTCCTTTACAAAAACAGTCCAGAGGTAAATGTGGATCATTTTATTTGCCAAACAATTTAAGAGAGTATTTTCAAAAAGTTTGTTTGCTTCCTTCAACATACAGTTCTTGATCAAACTGCCTTCTCATTTACTACTTTGGTCAACCACTGAAGACAGTGCTACAGTTCAAAAAAAGGTTTCTCGACAAAGCGGGCAGGTGGATTTGTTGCTAGATGTGAACCATTTGTACTGCAACAGAAATGAGAACAATTAAAACATTAACATGGTAAATTTAGACAATGTATTAAATTTCAATGGGTTCCGTTTCCGACTGGTAAAATGTTATATCTCCTGTAATATAGCAGTATTCATTGGTGAGCTATCAAACACCGACTGTATCTGATAAACATTTGCTCAAACGCTGCAAAAGCAACTTATTTTTCAAGAACTAAAAAATGGTAAAGTGAAATTCATAAAAAAGAAGCCATTGTTCCTTAAAACCACCACCCAAGGTTCTATTATCCAGCCTCATTTTAAGAAATCAGAGAACCAACATGAGAGCTATCATCTTTAAAATAGTAGTAATTTCCCCTTGTATATGGGCATCAACCTGTACTGTCATTTATGGTTACTGTTTTTTCAATCTTCTGATTTATATACTTCAGTCTGAATCAAGTTATACGTTTAAGCAAAAAATTTACTCTTTTACACAAGATCAATAATAGTCACTTACCAAACAGGCTGAATGGAATTTTTTCTTGCATGTTCTGCAGGCTTTTTTGGGAAGAGAATAGTTGGAACCATGAATAACTGAAAAACAGATCATGCAGTCTTCAACGCCCTCAAAACGTTTGTCCACATTGTTTTTCCACAATGCCAAACCTTCCATGATACTTCCATTCTATCAGAGAGAGAGTTAATAGTAATCAATTCCAGTAACGATTTAGAACATCCTTTTATTTCTATTGTCACAGCACCTGGTTGGGGCCATTTCTGATTAGGGCTGCATTATACTAAGCCCTATACAAATGTAGACCTTACCCTGAAACATTTATAAATTTAAAGTGACACACCATTTATGAAGACGGAATAAACATGTACAATTTTATATGCATATAACTTATTAACTTACCATCAAGCTTAGTCCATATATTCTACAGCTTCAACAGATCCTTGCTAAGAACATCTGTTTCCATTTAACGAGCACATATAAAGCTGTGACTTGAATTCACTGTTTTGTTAGTTACTTATAACCATAAGTGTTAAGTGACTTTTGTAACAACCATGCCAGATTTATAGAATATCCTGAAGTCTCTAATATAGCACTATTCAGGAGTTCTTGTTCTATAGGCCAGGTACTGTGGTCTAATGGGGAGAAGACTGGTATGGTAAGACATAAGTACTGCTTCCAGCTACGAATGACTGACTCTTGGTGACCTGAGGCTTATAAATTTTAGTAAGTGTTTCAACTTCCCCACCTTTAAAAACAGAGTCAGTAACACAGACCACCTTCGCAGAGCTTTCCGACATCTATTGATGACAATGGTAGTAACTGCAGGCTAGGCATCTGTATATTTCTATTATTACACTGCTAAGGTTTTTCCACTTTTTGGGGTCACTCTATGTCCGAAGTTTTCAAAACCAAAGGCTTTGTGCAAATATTTACCTGATGAGTGAGGTACGTGCTTAATTGTAGCATCCAGTTTCGCCACTGCTGAACAGCCACACCAACCCTCTTTCCACTCTCAACTGTTATTGAGCCCAGTGGATAATTTGGTGGAAGCTGTATTATCAACTCAATAAATATATCATCAACTGAATAGGTAGCAATGACTTCTCGTGTGGCAGACCGTGCTTTTACCTGTAGAAAAATTAAGTTCATATAAGATCATGACTTCTTTTTTTTTTGAGAATTTCAAAATTCAGGGTAGGATGTGCAAACATAAGACACTTGACAGGTTTTGTCTATTACCTATCTAGAAATTAAATTTAAACATTATTCACCAGAAGATTTTCATTCAAGAGATTTTACCATTGTCAAGTATACACTTAGTTTCCATGTTAAAAAAAAAAAAAAAAAAAGTGTTTACTTTTTATTATCCTATACACTTGAACCAGCAAAATAAGGCATTAGGACAACTTATAATTACAGGGGGGAAAGTCCATATGTGGTCTTGCCAGACTAAACAGTAGCAGCAGGAGCCAATCAATCAGACTGGAAGCCTGCCATCAATCACTGATGTAGTTTAAAAAGTTATACCAGACAGGAGATAGTGTGTTCATAATGGCACAGTATATCCCACGAGAAGTAGAACTTCTGAAAAGAATGTCTGATAGATAGCTAGGTTTGAACTAACAGTTCCAGAGTATAAGATGTGCGTCACTGTAAAACAATATGCCACACCAATATCAAATCAAATCAGAGTATCACTGATTATGTGGGTAATAAAAATGAAGTCCTCTTAACAGCTGTCAGGATTACAGTCTAGTTTTGGAAAGCAACATCAAGTCTTCTGACATCTCTTTATGAGGACCTAAGGTTAAATCCTGGATACTATTAAGTCAATGGCAAAACTCTTGACATCAGTGGTCAGGATTTCAGCCCAGTCACAACAGCAATAAAACACTATCCTAAGATAACCTGATTCCTCTGATGGTAACAGTAATTCTCATTTAAATGATAGCTCACAGCTTCTGTTTGCAGTGAGTAGCTAGTTTAGAAACACAACATTTATATAATTGAGTTTCTATAATAGCAGTCATAATCAGGGATCCTGGTTTTCTCTGATTTAACCCCCCTCCAATTTTCAGGTTAAAAAGAAGTAACCCAAAATCCACTTTTTTCCATGATCAAAATGAAGCACCAGTAATACAAAAATAAATAAATAAATATTCATTTTGTTCACGGAAAAGTGTGGATTTGGGTCACTTTTTTAACTTGAAAACAGGATTATTTTTTTAAAATAGGAGAAAACCAGGATCCTGCTCATTATCCACAAAGAAAACAACACTTACAGGAGACAAAGGCCTTACTAACCGTCATGCCATTAAATAACTGTGTGCTGCTTTGCACAGAAGATATTTCTTGTAAAGAAAGCACATTGCTGACGTATTTGCTTGTAAATTTATCTACAACGTTGAAGACACGTTTCTCGCAGCTGTTCCACCAAAGTCTAACCATAGCAGGCAAGTCCTTCAGTGTTATGTGATATACAGAGCAGGCCAAGTGTGGAATCTGAGATGCCAGTACTCCTGTTGCTGCAGAGGGTGGGGGAAGGAGGAGGAAAATAACGCATTTTGTTAAATATCACATAGGTAACAATGAATAGCTTCCTATAAAGCTGTCCCCATATTAGCTACATTAGGTGAGGGAGGGAGTGGGGCTAGGACTGGGACAAGGGCAGGCGCTACCCAGCCAGGGCAGAGCAAGGGGGAGGGGTGGCTCCTGCCACTGCATGCACCCCTGGGGGAAGCATGGAGGACATGTGCCCCCTAGATTTGTGTGCAGGGTGAGGGCAGGCTGCCTGCTGTGTGCTCAGAGCCAGGGGTCTCCCAGCCTCTTCCTAGCAGGGGCTGGGCTCAGGGCCAGTGGGGACAGGGTGGGTGGCAGCGGTGCTGGGCTGGGGGGAGCTATGGCCACCCCAAATTCCCCATAGCCCCCCCATATTCACCCCTCCCAGCACTACCACTGCCTACCCTGCCCCCTCCCGCCCCAATTGCAGCCCCAGTCCACCCTTGCCTCATGCACAAAACCAGAAAGGGGGGTAGCAGGAAGTGCCCCCTGTACTTCCCCCTAGATGCCCCCAGTGGTGGGAGCCACTCCACCCCGCATCCCCAGTGAGCTGCCTGCAGCTCCATCCCGTGCCCTGCCCTGCTGGGCAGCACCTGCCTCTGTCCCAGCTCCACTCCCTCCCTCACCCAGCTTCATTCTTGGCCACACGCATGCTGCAGCTACACACACTTATCAGCAACATTATCAGCCACGTTGGCCCGAAAAACCCAACTGCCGATAATGTCAATTTTCCTTTCATCAGTGCCAATATGATATGGACAAATATACTGGTGTACCCCCATTTCTAAACTGTAAGCAGTAACTACTTAAGTTACTATATACTAACATTTTAAATACATACTATTTTTATTTTTGCATAAAATACTAAAAGAGAAAAAACAAAACCAGAAAATATGCCAGCAGAATGTTCATATCGTGCAGATGGTAAATGCTAAACAGGTTGCCATGAAAGTCAGCAAAACAGATAAGCTGTTGCTGAATATTATGAAAATGAAGAAAATAGCTTGATGCATAATGAATCATGTTGTGCAAATAAAGGCGAACAGAAGAAGCAGGTAAGACAAAAGGGTACTATTAGTACACTTTTAGTGGATATAATAATTGTCCAATGACATTCTTTCCAGAAATCACCAGTTTCTCCAAGATTCATGCTTCAGCCTATGTTGAACTTCACTGTATCTGACATCAGTGGTGTGCAAGACACTATCAAGAAAACTGATGACCACTTCACAGGTTGTTGCCTACCTATAGAGATTGCTCTGATCTTATCAGAGTGCCAGAAAGCTGTGTTTTAAAAGGCAGCTTAACCAAGTGAGTCTATGGCAGTGACTTTTAGAGGATGCCATTCACTGCAATTCAAATTCTATGAGTTTTGCCCCTAAAGTGAACACTAGAAATGCCATCAACAATGGTAATGCTATAAATGAGGGCATAATTGCCAGAATTACTGGAGAAGAAAAAACATACTTGAGCATAAATAGTGAACGTGTTAACAATGGTACTGGATTTCTGACTAAGTTGCTCAACAGTTTGTCATTAAGCCATTTGCCTTCCTATACATAAAGTGGGATTCTTTTGCAAAATATGAACCTGAAAACTGGCAAACATGACTTAAGTTAAAAAGACTACAACACTATGGAATTAGAAGGGATAACAGGAAAGGCTACTGGAAAATACATTCTTTTGCCAAAAGTCACATACCCATCAGACAGCTTTTAAGATACATAAGAGGCAATTTCTTATCAGAGTAGCTTCCGCAATGACTAACAACAAAGGCTAAGGTCAAACACTTGATAGATGTTTACATACCAGAACTTGGACATGGCCAGCTATATGTTGCAATGTTAAGGGTGAAATCATTTGACAACCTGAATATACAAATTATACATTCAAATGATCAAGTAATACTGCTAAACATGGAAGGTGTTCACACACAAAAAAAGCGGTATTCCACGAAATCCTCCAATGAAGTTCGTAATAGTAATAAGCCTGCTCAAGATCACATACCATTTATCTCCCCTTCATGACTTTCAAAATGACTGAACATACTTATGTTTAAGGGATGCATTTGAAAGCCCTTCTGAAGCTGCTCCAAGTTCAGCAAGTGATTTCAAAAGATAAGTGGATTATTTCATTATATATTTAACCCTAGTTTTGTCTAAGGACCCTACAGAAATATTTTGAAGCAAACTACAACTCTTGATCAGCTGCATGGTAAGGCTGAAAAGACTCAAAAAGCTAGTACAGACTGGTCGTATTTTTAGAAAGAACCTATATGCTCTGCCTTATTGAAGATGTCAAGGTTTCTGCCACAAACTTTACACAGAGTTGCCACAGAATTTGACTGAAGAGCAATGGGTGGGGGGGGAAATCAAGCAAGATGCAAATGTTAACTAAAAAACTGCAGCACAGTGGAAGGAAACAGAGAAGTTGCAAGAACAAATAAAGCAAGCTTGAGTTGATCACCAGTGTGATGTACTTGACTATAAGCCTTCAGAGAGCTTGCAAGCAGTGATGAATTTGGTATAAAGACTTATTTGAGAAAAGATTCTTATGTATAAAGTAAAAATGTGACCACTATAAACACTCTTAACAAAAATTTGCTTGGTATGCACTTGCAGGAAATATTAGCATATTTAAAAGAAACTCAAACACACCATCGAAAAGATGGTATGTTAAACTAATGCCACAACTTTCAATTCAGTAAGAGTTGGTTAGCAGCAGAATATTAAATGTAAAACTATACCCTACATTGATTCTATTGACTGGTCTATTGTTGTTTTATATAAGCAGAATGTAGTTAGAGACGAATGTTAGCCAGACTATTAGCTAAGTATTGTCAGCACATTTTAATTCAAATGTATTACTGAAAAGACCAAATGCCTTTTTTGGTTCTGGGGGATTGTAGGTTGTAGCCTTGTTGGTCTAAGGATATAGGTAGACAAGGTTCTCTGGGTAAATCTGATGATGTCTTTTATTAGACTAACTAAAATAGTTGGAAAAATTCTAGAGATGCACCAATACATCAGTCTGATATAAAGAAAATTGACTATCGGAAACTGGCCTGTTATGGCTGATAAATGGCCTGTGCATGTGCGCAGCCACAGTGCAGCACATAGGCTGTGAGGAGCACAGCCCAGCAGCTTAGAGACCTGCCTGCAGCTGGTAAGTCTGGTGTGATGGAAAGGGAAGAGAAGGGAAGGGAAGAGGCTGGAGGGGTGGAAACAAGGCCCCCACCATGAGGGAAGGAGTGGGGCTGGGGCAAGCACTGCCCAGCTGGAGCAGGGCAGGTGTGAGATGGATCCGTGGCTTGCCCAGGGAGCATGGAAGGGAGGAGACGGACCCACTCCTACCACTGCATGCCACTTGTCTGGGAGTCGCTTGTCCAGTGGCTCTCACTTGTCCAGGAGGGCATGGGGAGGGAGTGCCCCCAGATCTGCACAGGGCAGGGAAAGTTGGGCCTGTGTGGGGCTCTTCCCAGCAGGGGCCGGGTTGTCCTGTGCTCAGGGCAGTGGTGCTGGGAGAGGGGTTGGGGAGCTACAGCGAATTTTGGGATGGCTGCAGCCCCCCCAACTGTAGACCCCCTCCCAGCGCTGCTGCTACCTGCCCCGAGTGCAGCCTGGTCCACCCCCCGCCAGGAAGAGACCAGTGCAGTCCCAGCCCACAGTGGCAGCCACCCCACCTCACGCAGATCCAGGGTGCACATACCTCCCCCCCATGATGCCTTCCTATGGTGCATGCAGCAGCAGGAGCCACACCCCCTGAAAGAGCCATTTGCAGCTCTGTCCCGTGCCCCACCCTGCTCTGGCTGGGCAGTGCCTGCCCCAGCCCCACTCCCTCCCACACCACAGGAGCATCGATCTGCCCCCGCCTCCCCTGCCTTTCTCTTCGCCCACCCCTTCCACCATAACAGGCTTACCAGCTAGATACTGCGCTTCAAACTGCTGTGTTGGTATCACAAATCAGATTGGTATCAGCCGATATGCCTCCTTAAAAAGTGGCTATAAGTATCAGTGCTCCCCTAAAAAGTTATTCTTTGCAAGTGTTTGGGTACCAACACCCTTCTTCAGGCTGAGGAAATCTGTAATACTTAGCCTGAAGAAGGGTGTTTGTACCCAAAAGCTTGCAAAGAACATTTTTTCTTTGGTTCTAGCACTCTGAGGGCACTACCAGGAATATAGAATCCCTATAGAAACCCCAGAATATAGAATTTATATTTTTTATAAAAATAGAAACCAGAAAAAAAATGTAGGCTGTTGCCTGTGCCCGTCTCTCCTGCTGCCTGCCCCCACCCTTTTGCTTCCCCTGTGCCTGTGCCTGCCACCCACCACTTTCTGCCCCCCCTTCTAGGACAGTCAATGGCCCCAGTTCTGGCTCTGGTCCCAGCCCAAGCAGGGGCAATAGCTCTGAGCAGCTAGGGCTGGGGCCAGAGATAAATGTGGAGGAAGGGGGACAGGGTGCAAATGGCCAGGATGGTGGATGGGGAGG
>NW_017728906.1:33283492-33293982 GCF_001723895.1 Crocodylus porosus
CCTCCGTGCTCAATATAATATTATCACTTCAAATATCATTTTGAAAATATATCTTTGTGTTACTAATATCCCTTTACACAGTTAGACAAAATAATTTTAAACTCTGAACTTAGTTTTTTGTACATTTATCTACTTCAATTTTCATCAATTTAACTCTCCAATTTTCATATGCTAACGCAATGTTGCAATGTTTTGACTATAAGCCAAATACTGCAGGTAAGTGAATGTAAATATGAAATGCAGGGTTGTAGGTTGTAGCTGTGTTGGTCTAAGGACATAGGCAGACAAGGTTCTTTGCGTGAATCTGATATTTTTTATTAGACCAACTTAAATAGTTGGAAAACAATTATTAAAGCAAGCTTTCAGTTTCAAAAACCCTTCGTCAGACTAAGGAAGTTTCTGCAGTTGGTGTGTGCTCTTCCTGGATGGAATGAAAAGTAAAGAAGCCGGAGGCTGGTCTGGCATGCATACAAGACAGGTAGTCAGTGAACATATAGACTGACTCCTCAATGGACGAGACAGGCCGGGGGGGGGGGCCAGGGGAGGAAAATATGAAATGCAAGTATTTTGAGGTTATTTTCATAGTTTTTTTTCTTTTAAACAGCCTAACCAGTGGGAATAAGCTACCTAAAAAACACCTTCTTAAGAAGTGTGCCTGCAGACTTGACACTTCAGGCTTTAATAATTTTATCATTTTTTATACTGTCTAAAACCTGAACATGTGCAGACACGTGGCACCATTATTTACAAAGAGAAACTGGTGTTAAGGATTTCCCCTTCAATTTTTTTCTAGTAATAATTCAATCCAATGATGCTGAAGTTAAAGATGGGGAAATTCTGGCAAAGAGTTATCTTTATTTTCTTTCACAAAGAATCATATTTTGACCATACCAAGACTGAAGTTGCTGTCTTTGAACAAACATCAAATACATATTTTACTAACCTTTGACATCCAAATGAACCTCTTCTGTAAAAAAAGTTTTAGTTTCCTTATTTGGGACCTCCGAAATTGGGCCTGAAAAGACTGGGTTTTCTGGCATAAGCCTGAACAGGTGATAAAGCAGTTTATTCAGACTCTTAGTTCTTCGAAGGTATTGTGAATAGAGAGCTCGCAGCTGATGAGAGAAAGAAATGAAGTAAATATGAACCATAATATAAAGTAGCTATGTTTAAGAAAGTTAGGAGTGTTTAAGAACAGAAGATGTATGGTCCATTTGTTAGGGATCTGCCAAGTACTTAGCAGACTGATTAAATATGCCATCCCACACAGACTTCCTATGCGACCTTGGTAAGTTACTTCAGTCCATATTTATAAGAGTATTTAGGTGTTTGACTTCCACTGAAATCAACTGGAGTTAGACACCTAAACACCTTAAAAAATTTGACTGTTAGCTTTTCTGTGCCTCATTTCTAAACCTGAGAAATGCACATAGGACTTCCCCATCTCTTAGGGAACTTCTAACATATTCACAGGATGCTGCAAAGATACATACATAAATGAGGGTGAGATGCTAAGATATTAAGCCACGGGTGCCCTGGAAGTACCTAAGAAAGACAGCTACATGATTCTCAAAGAATGATTTAGTGTGGCCAAACATACACGCTATCAGGAAAAATGTTCTGACACCAATGAACTGGTCAAAGATTTAGTGGTCAAGTTATTTAAAAACGATTATTATATTTTTAACTTTTTAAGCAGCATTACTCAATAGTCTTTTAGTAGCTTTCCACACTGTCATATCAAGTACATGTGTTTTATTGCTATACCTAGTGCTCTGCTTTCTGAAGAAGTGGGGCTAGATGCACAGAGTGAGAGAAGTGGGGCTGGATGTACCACTGTGGAGTGGAGACACCTGTAGTTCCCTCTATCAGGGTATTAAGAGACAGAGATCAAATGAGAGTACCCCTAATTTTATGCAAGCTGGAGGTTGGAAGCTGTAGCATACTTAAGAGAAGGAAAATATTCAAATGGAAACATTGGAATCATATGGAAACCGATCTAAGCCAAATCAGGGTGTGGAGAAACCCCCCAGAAGAAGAAGAAACAGTAAAATACATACCTGGGAAGAAGCTGCCTTGAAAAAAGTTAATACTAATTTCCACGTGAGAAGATATCCTAAAACAAGGCAGAACTCATCACTCAGTGGTTGAACCATGGCAAACTCTCCAACCGGAACATTTTCTAGAATGCTTTCTAGTAAGAGCTCTTGAGTGGCAAGAACAGACATAAGAGCTGCAGGTGGTGATCTAAAGAACAATGACATTTGGCATGGTGATGAAAGAGACAAAACAAAACTTCGTTAAAACTGATTTCTTGTTTCCTAGTCTGCTTAGCCTCCCCTCAGCACAAAGCATGTTAGTCCATCAGAAAGCTGATGTACTTATGACAGTAAAATTCGCTTTTCAAATCTGCACAGCAGGACTCGGCTTTAACAGCAGTGTCCCCTTGAATAGGCAGACTTTCCCTAGGCTGCTTCCAGAAAGAGTTCAACAAAGAAATTGAATGCTATTGTGAAGATTTGAAAGGATGATTCTGGCCTGGAGTTGTTTTAATTTATTGTTACTAGTTTCAAGCAGGACCCATAGTTTGAAGGCAACAGATAAACACAAAAGAAAGCAAATCCACTCACACTAGCAAGACAGAAGTTAATACTTACCTTCCTGCTGTTGAAGCTGTTTTCTGAAATGCCATATAAAATAGACCATTTCCCACGAGATTGGAAAAAATGCCCTAATCAAGTTTTGTAGCTTCTCTGCTGTATTTAACGATATCTGATGTTTCAGATAACAAAGCAGCCTTTTAAAATTCCAAGCCAAATTTTAACGAGCCTTGGTTTTTATTTCATTTTGTAGATGAATGCATTAAAAAAGGAAACACAATATATGAGAACCCTAACCCTTAAAACTGTACCAATCTACACAGCTGGGACCCCAGATATTAAATTCCTTCTTTTTTTTATAAACAATGATTTAAAGCTGGAGCTTTCTGTTCAGCTGTCACTATTACAGATATCTTACTGACTTTTACTAAAAGCACTATTTTCTCATCATTTTATATCCTGGTGCTAGACACCCAGAAAATGTGCTAAGGCAACTACTACACAGAAGGCTGGAAACATTTGCTTTTTCCTAATGCTTTACTTATTTCTTGGACTTTAGAAAACATTCATAATTTGACAGTGGGCTGTTTGCTAAGCATTTGCTTGGATGGTGAGCAGAAGAACATGGGTTCATCAAGAACTGCAAAGGTAGACTTTAGGCTGCATGGGAGACCAAGAGTGCTGGAAGATCACTGACAATAAAGATTAATTCATTGGAGACAAAGGGCAGATAGGGCAGCCCTTCCTTTCCCCAGCTCAAAAGAAATGTTTCAAAAGTATATGCTCTTTTCAGGGTAAAAGTATAGTTTCAAAAGTAAAAGCTCTTTCCAGATGCTGCTGCCACCAGATCCAGCCCTGCCCCCTCTGCTGGGGGCGCTGGACGGAGCGGTCTGGGTTCTCTATGGAAACTGGCTCAGGACCCATGTGGGCAGGGTATGTGGCTAGGCAACTGGAATGAGGCTGCAGGCAGGCGGGAAGCAGCGTCTGGGAGCAGGCCGGGTGGGCAGAGCTGGAACCAGGATCACGGGGCAGTGATGGCACAGGGTTGGGGCCAGGGCAGAGGCAAAGCTACGATCCGCTGCCCATATGTCCCTGCAACAGGCACCTGTTCTGTAGGCAGGGGCATGCTAGGAGCAGATTGTGGCCCTGCCACAGGCCCTGTCCCCACAATGTCACTGCCTCATGATTCTGGGCTGGGACCAGGATCACAGACATGGCCCTACCTGCCCACCCCACTCCCAGGAACTGCTCCCTGCTTGCCACATCCCCATTCTATCCACCTGGCCAAACATGCCCTGCCTGTACAGGTCCTGGTCCAGTGTCCATGAAGACCCTAGAATCACTGGGGTGTGGCAGCGCAGGGCGAGGCCCCAGGGCAGAGCCACTTGGGCAGTTTGGGTGAGCTGCTGCAGGCAGGAAGGGAGCAGGGGCTGCTCACCTGGCCCACGACAGCTCAGCATAACTGCCTAAGTGAACCCTCAGCCCAAATAATTGCCCACCCCCCTGTTTCATCATCATAGCTCATGTACTATTTGTTCTCAAATATTAGAAGCAATTTGGGGAGTTTTTATGATCATCACATGTGACCGTTTATAGAGTTTAAACTATTTGCTGTGTCTAAGACAGACAAGACAAACAGTAACTGTCTTAAAATTACCTCAAGAAAATTTTGGCTTGGACATTAGGAAGACCTTTCTAACTATGAGGGTGGTCAAGCACTGGAACAGATTACACAAAGGCTGTGGAATCCCCATCACTGAGAGTTTTTAAGAGCAAGTTAAATAAACACTTGGCTGGGATGACTTAGATAGAGGTAAGCCTATCTTGAGCAGGAGGGATTGATCTAGATAACCTCCAAATTAAAATCTGGTCACTTTTAAAATACATCACGCATACTGACCTACTCCTAACCCTGAGTCCCCATGCCAGATTCATGGTTTTACAGTTAAGTGTTTCAGGGGTAAGGGCATGGGGAGGTTAAGCACTTCTCTCTCCTGTGGCTGTTTGACAAGCACATGAATTAGTGATAGAATATCGCAAGTCACAGGCAGCTGAACTACATAAAATGAATTACACAGGGAAAGAAAAAGTCTGATCTCTGAGGCTTGACAGCAGTAACTTATTCTTCAGTTGATTGATTTTATATTAGAGACACCATCTTTGCTTTTTGGTTCAGAGTAGTATGATTAAGAGTTTTTAACAGGTGCAGTCATGGATCTCTTCTCTCCTTCGGAGCTTATAAGACCTAGTTCTGGTGGCAATACTTCAGTACCAAATAAATGGAAACAGATGATCTCAATACCAATGCAAATAGAGAATGTTAAGCAGTTCTACTGTATATTTACATGGCTTCTTCCCTGGTTAGTCACAACCATGAGTTTCCCTTTAACACCAGTGCTAACACAAATGATTGCCTCTGCTATATAACTGATCTCTACTCAAGTCATGCAATGTCACCACAGATAACAGAACACAAGTAAAAATAAGAAGGGAAAAAAAAAACTTACAAAGTTGATTCTTCCTCTTCCTCACCATATGATTTGAGATCCTCATCATCAAATTTTGGCAACTCAGGCATTAACCTATGAGTAGGATAAAGAATTAGCTTTCATTTTTTCTTGTGTTCACATTTCTCCCACACTTCTATGAAGATAGATATTCTAATAAACAATAACCTGCTGGCACTTATTTATCAAACAGTACATATAAGATGTGTGTTCTCATTTTCAACACTGGTTGCCTAAATTTCAGATGGCAAAGGGCACAATCTTGTATAAACTATATAGAAGTAGAACTTTTAAGTAAAATATATATTAATATGCATGTATACACACACACACACACACACACACACGTGTGCATGCATATATATATAAATGTGTGTGTGCACACACATAGGCAGATCAGGTTCTTTGGATAAAACATATCTTTTATTAGGCCAATTCAAATAGTCAGAAAAATTCTTTGCAAGCTTTCGGGTATAAATACCCTTCCTCAGGCCGAGGAAAAATTTGCAGCTGGTCTGTGCTCTTGAAGCAATATATATATTTTTCTGAACTCTCTCTCTCTCTCTCTCTCTAGAGAGAGAGTATTCAGAAAAATATATATATTTATGTATATTTTTTTAGTCAAAAGTCCTACTTCTGTATTTCACAAGCCTCTCTCTAAGTGGTCCTCTCAAAAGGAAGCAAGGGTTCCCGTGGAACATTTGATTCAGGTTACAGTCCCTTTTCAAAAGGTACGTGTAAGTCAGTTAGGTACCATATTTCAAATTTCAGTGCATCATTATTTTGATGTGAATTTTTTCCAGATTGTTCTAAAGAATCTTAAGTATTTTCCCCACTATACCAAGACAAATACCTGAGGCAGAGATTAGTTTCAAACTATCCAGAAAAAATTTACCATCAGCAGAAATAAAAGCATGAAATTACTACAGATTTTTTGTCTCAAATGTGATTCAAAACAGAACCTAAAATTTAAGACTTGAGTAACCTTATATTATCTGAATCTTGGTGTTTTATTAAGTATGAATAAAATTCTGTCTGAAAACAAAATTAGGTTTTCATATTCTATAGTAATTACGTGTTCTTATAGGTTAGTGTAAGAGTTTAAATTTATAGATTTATTCTATATTTACACTGGTTAAATATGCATCAGAGTTCACTACATGCACATAAATTACCTGTTAGTATTTTTCCCTAAACAAGGAATTATTTTGCTAGTCTCCCTTGTATCCAAATGTACACATTTTACAGTTTTAAAACAGATGAGGGAAAACCCATTGATTGATTCCTTACTTATATAACATATGGTAGACAGCAACTTGCACAGGCCTAGCTTGGAAGAGAAGTAATGGAGATAACGTGTTTAACAAAGTCTGGAGTTTGTCTGGGAGGTTAGTTTTCTGGCCAGCAACAAATTTGGCTGGCAGTTTGTGGCTCAACAACTGATCCTTTGAAATGTGTGTCAGAGCTTCACCCAAGGACATCAGTATGGAGTTCTGAAAGGATTTTTCAGATGCAAGTTTGCTTTCTCCTATTCATAATGAAGAAAAACAGTAGTTACATTTTTAGTCATTTGTTATGGTTGTTAGCAAGCTTAATCACAGATAATTCAAGTACATGAACTCCCACATATCAAAACTACTGAATACTAAAGACTGAGAATTCTGTCATCATGCATATCCATTAGGTGTTTTTTTCATTACTGAGCATATAATGCATTTATAAGAATCAAACCAAGGGTTTTAGTAAATTACGTAAACAGTACAGTGTGTGTGCATGTGTGCATGCACACACAAAATCAAAAGATGGATGCCCAATGTGCTATTTTAGATTGGTTTAATGGGTCATTTTTCATATCAAGCTACTACCTGCCCTGACATTTGCCACATACTTACCTGTTACTTTTACCAATAAAGGTAAAAGCAAGTTGTGAATGCCTTCCGAAAAGAATTCTTTCCATTCAGAAATCAGGTTCACTGGTAGATTTTCAATAACCTCAGGAGTTGCTTCCTGGAAGTAAGTGCTAAAGGTCGAAGCCAAGTCGCAGCTGACACAGGCAAAAATTTGCACAAGTGGAACTTGATAAAGTGAATGGTTTTCACTTGTTGTCTGGAAAATGATAGCAGTGATTTCTCAGTCAAATTATTTTTCTTATAGTTATACAGAGTTATGTATAACAATTTGTAGTTTGTTAATTAATTACAGATTTCTTTACAAAACACAATAGAAGAGAACTAGAAAGCAATACAAATCTGGGTTCCCCCTCATCTTAGGTTTCTGACATTTGACCTCACCAGATTAAAATGCTCTGCTGTATCCCAATAAAAATTAATTAAATAAGTCTGCCCAATTCTTATCTGTGTTAGAATAAAGGATTAAACTGCCACCAAGTGGATTCAAATAGGAACATATGCATCTGCAATCCTAAACTGTTATGCTGCCAAGTAGGCCAAAAACCATAGTTTAAAGAGCAACTGCTTCCCTTCTAACATGAAAACCCTAGACATTTCATTCACTCCAGCATTTTCAAAATACATATAGATTATACTGGGCTAGAGACAATTAAAAGAGGCATTTACTTATCTTCATCTACTCTCTACCCCAAATCTATGCTGCTGCTTAATTTTTATTCTTTGCCCAGTTCCAAAAAGAGAACATAAGTACTGAAAATCCTTTAAAATGAGGAGAGAAAGAAAAGAGAGGGCATACATAGAAATGACAGGTAGAGAGAGAACTTACACATTTTAAGTTTTATTTAATTTGGTTTATAAACATCATATTACTCGGTCTACCTCTACCCCACCTTCCGTATTAGGTTCATAAACACTTTTAGAGGTTGATGTAGAGAGACTGAGTTTCATTCAATCAATTTTGCGTGTGTAATTTTAGGAACCCCTTCTTTTCTGGGATAATATCAGAGTTTGAGGGGAAATATGACAGCCCCAATTCAAAAGAACTCTCCAGTTTGTTTTCCATGTGATATTAATTTATTTTTCAGGTTGTACATTACCCTCACTAGAAATCAGAGGGGAAGGGACAGGAAACAGATTTTCTTGTGCAATTAATTTTATACAATGCCAATTTTTTGTAAGACGAATATCACAAGGTTCCTGCCCTGAGAAGCATATAACCTAGACAGACAGCAATGTATACAGGTCAAAATGGGGATTCACTGTGAGCACTGGTTCACATTATTTTTCCAGCTATTTTAGTTGGTCTAATAAAAGATATCAGATTTACCCAAAGAACCTTGTCTGCCTGGTTCACATTAAAAATGTATATATATTTGAAATGTGAAGTTAAAGGGCTCTTTTTAAAAGCAGGTTTCAACTCATAACACTGAGTATCACTTAGCCCTTACAGTTACATTTTAAAGCACTGAAAAAAGAAAAACATAACCCCATACGACAGTCACCTGATTTAATCTTATTTCACATAACTCTACAAGGCAACAAAATGCCATGTATATTCAAACACCATTTGCATCTGAATCCCACACAACACACTGATCTCTCTTCTGCTCATGAATTTTTCTTCCATTTCTGGTTATGTCCCTATCCAAATTCATCCACCCACAGAAACAGATGCCACTATCTTTAAAATCCTATAATAGAATTACAGAAAATTAGGGTTGGAAGGAGATCATCTAGTTCAACCCCGTGCTCAAAGCAGGACCATCCCTAACTAGATCATTCTAGCCAAAGCTTGGTCTAGCTTTGTCTTAAAAACCTTCAAGGTTAGAGAGTCTACAACCTCTCTGGGTAACCTGTTCTAGTGTTTTACTACCCTCCTAGCAAGAAAATTATTTCTAATTACTTACCTAAACATCCCTTGTTGCAATGTGCAACCCTTGCTCCTTGTTCTGTCATCTGCCACCACTGAGAACTATCTAGCTCCATCCTGTTTCGAACCCCACTTCAAGTAGTTGAAGGCTGCTAATAAATCCCCTCTCAGTCTTATCTTCTCTAGGCTAAATAAACCCAGTTCCCTCAGTCTTTCCTCAGAAGTCACGTCCTCCAGCCCCCAAACCATTTTCACTACCCTCTGCTGGACTCTCTCCAATTTGTCCACATCCTTTCTTTAGTGGGCACTGGACTCCAGTACTCCAGGTGTGGCCTCACCAGTGCAGAATAGAGGGGAATAATCACTTCCCCTGACCTACTAGCAACACACCTAACCAATGCAGCCCAGTATGCCGTTAGCCTTATTGGCAACAAGGACACACTGTTGACTCATATTCAGCTTACTGTGCATTGTAACCCCCACGTCCTTTTCTGCAGAATTGCTGCCCGGCCAGTCAGCCCCCAGTCCATACCAGTGCATGGGACTGTTCTGTCCTTTGCGCTTGTCCTTGTTGAACCTCATGAGATTTCTTTTGGCCTTATGCTCCAATTTATCTGGGACATTCTGAATCCTAGCCCTACCCTCCAGTGTATCTATTACTCACCCCAGCTTGGTGTTTTCTGCAAACTTCCTGAGTGTACACTCTATGCCATCTTTCAGGTTGTTGATGAAAACATTGAACAAAACCAGCCCCAGGACTGACCCCCAGGGCATTCCACTTGAGACCAGCTGCCAACTAGACATCAAGCTATTGATTACTACGCTCTGAGCCCAGCGTTCTTCCAACTAGTTTTCTATTTACCCTGCAGTCTGTTCATCCAGCCTGTACTTCCTTAGCTTGCCTGCAAGAATGCTGTTGGAGACCACATCAAAAGCCTTAAGAAAATCAAGGTATACCACATCCATATCCACTGGTCTCCTCACATCCACAAAACCAGTCATCTCATCACAGAAGGCAGTCAGGTTAATCAGGCATGACTTAGCATGGCAAAGGCATCTGGTTCTTAATCACCTTCGTTTCCTCCAAGTGCTTAGAAATGGATTCCTTGAGGACCTGCTCCATGATTTTCCCAGGTGAGGCTTACCAGTCTGTAGTTCCCTGGATCCTCCTTTTTCCCCTTTCTTAAATATGGGTACTGTGTCTGCCCTTTTCCAATCATCCAGGACTTCTCCTGAACTGACCATGAGTTTTCAAACATGATTGTCAGTGACTCTAAAAAAAAAATCACTTCAGCCAACTCCCTCAGCACCCTTGGTTGCATTCCATTCAGACTTGTACACATCCATCCACCTTTTCTAAATAGTCCCTAACCTGTTCTTTTGTCACTGGTGGTTTCATAGTTTCTAGGGTCGGAAGGGACCTGAGCAGATTCATCTAGTCCGACCCCCTCCCATGGTAGGAAACAGTACTGGGGTCAAACAACCCCAGCAAGATGTTCATCCAGCCTCCTCTTAAAGGCCCCCCAGGGTAGGAGCCTGCACCACTTCTCTTGGAAGTTGGTTCCAGATCCTAGCCACCCTGACAGTGAAATAGCGCCTCCTG
>NW_017728906.1:33294632-33326888 GCF_001723895.1 Crocodylus porosus
TCCAGCCAGTTGGCAACCCAATTGACTGTGTGGGTGTCGACACCACAGTCCCCCAGTTTCTTAATGAGAACAGGGTGAGAGAGTGTTGAAGGTCTTCCAAAAGTCCAGAAAGGCTATGTCCACTGCTACCCCTGCATCTAAGGATTTGGTGACCTGGTTGTAGAAGGCCACCAGGTTGATCTGACAGGACCTGTCGCTAATATTCCTGTGTTGGTTGCCCCTAAGCATAATCTCCCCTGCTGGCCCCCTTGTGGATATGTGCCAGAATAATTCTCTCAAAAAGCTTGCTTAGGGTTGAGGTAAGACTAACTGGCCTATAGTTTCCCGAGTCCTCCTTCCTCTACTTTTTGAAGATGGGAACCACATTGGCCCTCTTCCAGGCCTCTGGTACCACCAGAGCACCACAACTGCTTGTAAAGCCGTGCCAGGGGTCCCGCAGTGACCCCAGCCAATTCCCTCAGTACTCGAGGGTGGAGATTGTCCAGACCAGCTGATCTGAATACACCCAGTCCCTCCAGAAGTTCCCTAACTAGTTCCTCACTAACCCTTGGCCTAGGTGCTCCTCCCCTGGTCCCTGCTTAGGAAAATGGAGGCAAAGAAATCGTTAAATATGTTGGCTTTGTCGTATGGTGTGATGACCAAAATTTCCTAGCGTGTCTTGCAGGGGACCCACATTACCCAGAACCTTCTTTTTGCCCCCTATGTATTTAAAAAAGGACTTCTTGTTGTCCTTGATCCAGGAAGCTAGTCCCAGTTCCATCTCCACCTTGGCCTTCCTGACTGTCCCCCTGCATCTCTGAGCAACTGCAGTATAGTCCTCCCAGGGGATGGCCCCTCCCTTCCATTGGGTGTACACCTCCCTTTTAGCTAGGAAACATTCCCGGATGCTTTTGGTGAGCCATGGGGGCTTATGTGCCCTCCTGCTCCCTTTGATCCATGTTGGGATTACCTCCCTTTGGGCTTGGAGGACCATCTCCTTAAGGAGCAACCACTCTCCTTGGACACCTGGCTCCCCTCCCCTCTGGGACTGCAATACTTCCCCAACTATTCTGCTTAGCTCATTGAAGTCCACCCTCCTGAAATCTAGGGCTGCTGCCTTGCTGCAGGCCTTTGCCACCTTGCGCTGGATGGTGAATTCCAGCAGGCAATGATCGCTGTCGCCCAGCTGGTCGAGCACCCGCAGCCCCCTCACCAGGTCGTCACCCGTGGCCAGCTCCAGGTCCAACAAGACGTCTCCCCTGATGGGGCTGTGCACCTCCTGGCTTAGATGGAGGTCCTGCATTTGGGCTAGGAACCTACATGAGCGGTCAGACCCGGCTGACTGCTCTTCCCAGCAGATGTCTGGAAAGTCCAGGTCTCCCATGACAACCATATCCTTTGACTTCACTACCTCTGTGAGCTGACTTAAGAATTCCTGGTCTAGCTCTTCCCCTTCGTTGGGTGGTCCGTAGTAGACTCCCACCGTTAAGTCTCTTTCCCCTTGGCTGCCTTGTATTCTAACCCAAAGCACTTCAGAGTGGTTGTTCACCTTCCCAAACTGTGCTGTCTGGTGCAGTAGCCTGGGAGCTGACCTTGGCTGTGAAGACCAGGGTGAAAAAGCCATTGAGCACTGCAGTCTTTTCTGTATCCTCTGTTACTAGGCTGCCTCCCCCGCCATTCAATAAGGAACCCACACTTTCCCTGTTCCTTCTCTTGTTACTGACATACTTATAGAAACCCTTCTTGTTACCCTTCACATCCCTTGCTAGCTGCAACTGTGCTTTGGCCTTCCTGCCTTCATCCCTGCATGCCCAAACAATATTCTTATACTCCTCCCTAGTTGTTTGTCCAACCTTCCATTTTTTATAAACTTCCTTTTTGTGATTTAAATCACTGAAGAGTTCCCTACTAAGACAAACTGGTCTTCTGCCAGAGTTGCTAGTCTTCCTGCACATCGGGATGGTTTGTTCCTGCACTCTCAGTAAGGCTTTTTTAAAGTACAGCCAGCATTCCTGGACTCCTGTCCCCATCAGACTGGCTTCCCAGGGGATCCTGCCCATCAGTTTCCTGAGTGAGTTGGAATCTGTTTTTCTGAAGTCCATGGTCCTTACTCTGCTGCTCTCCATCCTGCCTTTCCTTAGAATCCTGAACTCAATCGTCTTGTGGTCACTGCTACGCCAGCTGCCATCCACTACTACATTCGCCACCAATTCTTCCCTGTTTGTGAGCAGCAGGTCACAAAGAACACAGCTCACCACTGGCCTCTCCAATACCTGCATCAGGAAGCTGTCCCCAACACTGTCCAAAAATGTCCTGGATTGCCTGCACTGCTGTATTGTGCTCCCAGGAGATATCAAGGGTGATTGAAGTCTCCCATGAAAACCAACCCTGTGATAAGGATACTTTCACTAGCTGCTTGAAGAAAGCCTCATCCACCACTTCCTCCTAGTCTGGTGACCTATAGCAGACCCCCCCACCACTACATCACCCTTGTTGCTCTCTCCTCTGGCCCTAACCCAGAGACTTTCAACAGGCCTATCTCCAGTTTCTGAGCAATCATATGGCTTTTTTGCATAAAGTGCAACTCCTCGTCCTCTTCTCCCCCACCTGTCCTTCCTGAACAGTTTGTACCCATCCACAACAGTGCTCCAGGCATGCGAGCTCCCACAAAGTCTCTGTTATTTCAATCACGTCACAGTTCTGTGATTGTTCAAAGACTTCAAATTCTTCCTGCTGGTTTCCCAGGCCCTGTGCATTCGTGTACAGGCACCTGAGGTAACTAGTCGACCGTCCTGATTTCTCAGGAAATATGACACCACCTCATCTGTTGCCCCTTCCTGCTCACTCTCCCTCCAGGTCACCCACTACGTTCACATCCAGCCTTCCATCTCATACAGATGCAAATGTAAAGTCATAAGAAAGTTCCTAAGGCAGGCGATGCAACATCCTCCATCCATTTATTGTATAAAACATGCTTTGCGTGAAAGCATGAAAATTGCTGTTAGGAAGGCATTAAAATTTAAATATCTATTTCTTTGCTTCTTTGTCGCAAGTACAAGGAAAAGAAAGTGACGTAGATTAATACAGGGGTGCTCAACCTATGGCCAGAAGGCCAAATGCAGCCTGCGGAGCCATAGGTATTTGGCCCACAGAGCTCCCTAAAGATCGGGAAACTTGGCAGCAGAGGAGCGATGCTAATACAGCTACACTCCCCCACTGCTAAATTCCAAAACCCCAAGCCCCACACAATAGGCTGAGGACAGGTCATGCCCCTTCCTCCCCACATCCCGTGACAAGAAAGGCCAGGCCACAACCCTTGCCCAGGGCTGAATGGGACTGAACCACACTCCCTTTCCCTGTGGGGCCAGGTTGGGACCTCCTTAAGCCCCCTCCCCTCCAGAAGGCTGGATTAAGCCCACTTCCCCCTATGCAGCTTGGCTGGAGCTGGGCCATGGCCACCCCTACTCCAGGTTGAGCCAGGATGCCCCCTCTGCTACCTCCATGTGGCTTGATGGGGCCCTGCCACTACCGCTCCATGGCAGGTCAGGACTATCAGCCATATCTAGTCTGTGGAGGGCTTGGGCACTGCCAATCCAGCCCACCCACTGGCCAAAAAGATTGAGCATTGCAGTGGTTGTCAACCTTTTTGGACTCAAGGCACTCCTCCATAATTTGTCTGAATTTAGGAACACCCTATTCCAAAAACTTATTTATTACAGTGCATAAAAAATAACGACTGGAAATACATTTTAAATTTGTCAACCGGTCGCAATGTTTTTGACACCAAGGATTTCTATTTGAAATCTCGTCGTTTATCTTGTGAATTATGTAAGTGTTTGCATACTTAGCAGTGCTAATACTGTGCAGCACCATGGTTAAACATCACTGCTGAAGGACAGATAGCAAGCAATCGCTATAAATTGTGCCAGGAGTGCCTCCTGCAGCAGCTTCTTTAATGTTTTTCATTTTGGCACTTTCTCCTGGCCAATTGACAAAGGTTTTAAATATGCTGTGGTTTTTGGCTCCCTAGAGATCAGCAGCAAACTGCTTAGACAGTAGGGCCCCTCTGCCAAGTCAGGGTCAGTGGAGAGCAAGCAGCAAAAAGAAAAACATCAGAAGTGCTGCTTCAGGGGGCACTTCTGGCACAATTTACAGAGATCCCTACATATAGCAGGTTAACGACAATATTTGTTGTTTTACCTCTAACCAAGCCATCATGGAGCACAGGATGAAATCCCACTCATTGTCTGCCAATGGAGTTGTGGAATGTTTTAGCAATAAAGGAAGGTAACGCATCACCTCTATATTGAAACCAAGCAGCAGAGGACTTGATTTTTTCAGACTGCTGCAACAAAAGAACAAAAATTTCAAATTATTTGCATACTATAGAGGAATACAATATCACTGTTCTTGCCTTACTCTCTCATCCTAGGTTAAACTCAAGCTCTGAGCTTCCAAAACCCTTGGGGCTTTTTCCCCCCTTAATTTATATATTAAAAAGCAGGTAGTCACATAGGAACCTAATGCATCTAGTTGTGGAACAGGTACAGGAGAAACCAACCTGTAAGCAGACAGACCAGCAGTTCTGATGTTCTAGATCAATCCCCTAGTTTAACATTTTGCTCATGAAATTAACAGTTCAAATGATGACCTCATGCAAATCAATGAATTTATTACATGCAATTACAGTTTGCTATATTCCACAACTAACATTTCAACAAGAACTTATAGGGCTTCAGATTCACTTTACAAAAGCACACAAATGGTACACACAGAGCTCAGTTTCCCAATGAGGACAGTTAGGTCCTCAAATTCCTCATCATAATACACTAGTCAGCACACAGGAACCAACAGCAAGTGCCCATTAGTTTATCTACTTGACAAACAAGTCAGGAATTAAAGGAATTTACCAGTCTCTCATGGTGCCATTATGTGGCTCCTGACAGGAAACCCAAGATGGCTAAATTCCAAAGAAATTAAGGCACTTATTCTCTGCCACTTAAATCATTGGTTAGATATTCAAAAATGACGGGCAAACTTAGGTAGCTAAATCTTTATTTTGGTACCTAAGTGATCTAATCTTCAAAAGTGCCACGTAGTCTGCATCTCCCAAAGAAGCCAAGAGAAACTGCTTAATGGCTCAACACTTCACAGGAGAGAAACAAAAATTTAAAGTACCCAAGACCAAAACCCTGCAAAAATGCATACATGTACTTAACTTAAAATTCCTTGAATAGTTCTGATTCAGGTGCTATATATCCGGCTCAGATACTTAGAAGTTAAGGTCTCTCACCTATCATACATAAGCTTGAGAATCAAACTGTAGAGACACTAAGGGGACAGTATCTCAGCATGCACATATTATGACTTCAATGAAGCCCTGAGAGCCCAGACCTCAATGGCTGCCTCTCCTCTTCTTTTTTAAAAACCTTCCCCCTACTGGTTCCCCCCCCGCTTTTTTTATTTAACGTAACACATAGCAAATGTTACCTACCAGCTAAAAAGGAAGATGTCCTCGTTATCTTTTTTCCAAGTTATTATTATCTTTAGTATCCCAGACAATAATCCTTGGCAATCAATGTTACCATTAGTCAAGCAGGAGTTTAAAATGGCAAGAAATCCAAATGCTCCTATAGTATGGAAAATCCCAAAAGCCAGGCTTAATGATTATGAAAGGAACTGTGTATCTATTGGCAAGACAGTCCCTACAGAGAAGACAGAAATACATATCCACTTTCTAAGACCTCTTCTGACCCAACTTTAACAGTATTTCATAAAGTAAGTTATTTTGTACATTATTCTGAACTTTCTTTCTTTAAGTAGTTATTCCAGTGTCATAGTATAGGAATACCATTAAATGCTGAAAATAACTTCATGCAATGTTCAGTTTACATAGTTAACATGTAAACACAGTTTACATAGTTAAGGGTAAAAAAACAGAACAGAAAATGCATAAGCATAGCAGGCTGGATGCCTGATATACTAAGCTCCCAACTGAAATGTTTGTTTCATACCAGATTTAAAATGAAAGTAGTATGTTAACCTATAGATTTAATAACAAACTAGAAAAGTAATGCATACAGAAATTAGAAAAGTAATGCGTGCAGTGGATGTTCATGAAAGCCCACTGTTTATTTTAACAATTAAATCTTACTGCTGCTCTACTCTCTTTAAAACAATTGCCATTTTAAAAGATGACAAAAAATTCCATGGATCTAATGCTTTCTGGAGAACAAGTATGTTTCTTCAAGTACAATACCAAGAAAATCAGAATGATTAACCACATCACTGTGGTTGCATGTTGAGAGTATATACCTCATACATTTGCGTTTACAAAGCGTTACCAATTCATTCAGAAAGTAAATTAAGATACAGAGCATAACCTATAGCTTGCCTCATGCCTACTGTCCCATGCAGCAGTGTCTAGAAAAGCAGAAGCAAAAAACAAGAATAGGCTAAAGCACCAACTCTCTGGTCAGAGGACAGACCAAAGTAATACAATGATCTCCACAGCCAAGGTAAGATCTAAGCACCCCCTTCCCTGTTCACTACTCAAATTTCACAGGCCAGGCTGTAGTGGCCCAAATATATTCTTCAGTGGACACGTCTACATGAGATGCTTACTGCGTAGTAGCCTAATAACACTGTGCAGTAGTGGGCTGGTCAAAAGCCATGCTAATACACTACTGTACAGTGTTATTAGGTTACCGCACAGTAAGCTTCAAAAAAAATTCTGCTGACACTACTGTGAATAGCACAGTACTGTGTATAATTAAGTACTAAACTAAATTTACAGCAACTACTATGCATTAATGAATGTGTAGATGCGCCCGTAGTGAAGTAAGAAATCTCAGAACACATTAATTAAAAATCTCACCAAGGGGTAAGCTACTCAGGTATATACCAGCTGATGACCAGAGGGGAAGGAGGGAAGTTGGGGCATGGAAAGGGGATCTACTGGAGTAGAAAGATTGAAGCATTTGCTTAACCGGTTTACACCTTAACCAGGATTAAAGTTCATGCTTCCCAAGTGTTTACAGTGTCAATTTCAAAATGCTCAGCTAGAGAGCCGAGGAAATGTTGTTCTATGGATATTCTATATTCAGTTTCTAAAAAGTCTTACATGTTTATTAATAACGCTAAATCTCTTGGTCTAAGTCCTTTACTTTTCAGTTCTCTATATAAGATATATACTTAAAACTTTATTGTCAGGTATCATTTTATTTACTGATCATATGTTGAACCTACATGTTTATAAAGCTAGCAAGGACTATCATATACAACTAAAACAAAGATACTAACTTAAGTTCTATTAATATTGTTTATAATCCACTCCTGCCTTATCAAATAGCAAGCATTACTACAAAGAAGTTAATGTGGATTTTTAGTCTTTATTATCTGAAGAACACAGAGTTAAGTTACTAACCATCAGTACTGGAGAGCTCTGTTTCCATGCATGCCATAAGTTTAGCAGTGCACTGGATGACAAGTTCTTCCTTTTCATCCTCAAGTAAAAATGGAGACAGGGACTGAACTGTGTGCAAGTTGCCTTCTGTTAATGGGAAAAACCTGTTCACAGAAGCAAGGTACCATTCATGAAATTTGGAAATAAAATTAGGTTTATCATCAGTAAAATGAAAATTAGTTCACAGGAATCATGGATTCAACAGAATGGTTTCATATTCTGCTTCTGTTAGGGTGATTATGTACATGAAAATGGTTTCTCTTTTACACTATATGTATGAATTCTAAAATGCATCTATTACACACATTTCATTTATCAGGACCAGTTGCAACATAGCATTATCACTGTTTTCCCCACAAAGAAATTACAATCTCCAGTATTATATTACCCATCAGTCGTCTTATATAGATCTCTTATCTGACAGGCTGCAATACTGTCTGTCTTGATTAACTTAGCCATGGTTAAGGACCAAAGTCTTCCACTCTCTTTTGATCTGCAGAAGGGAAAATAAGAACTTGTTAAATTTACGCCTACACAAATACAGGTCACTAGGTTAAGATCTGATGAAGGAAGAGAGACTTAAAATCACACCATAAAGTGACAGCTTTTAATACAATACATTAAGGCTGTCCATCTGACAGCCCTCTCAAATTTAACTCATGAGCCCTGGGTTTCCAGTCCAAGCACCACTCCTCCCACTGGTTCTGTGTTGCTGCCACTGGAATCTTCAGGCTCCCCACCATCCCTCCTCCAGCTTCTGTTTCCTGCCCCTGCCCCTGAGGCCAGGAAGGCCAGGCAGCCTACGAGGCCAGGGGGTCTACTGTACAGTGCAGTTTGGGGGAAGCCCACATGCAGCCACTGGTCACTCAGAAGTTGGACAGCCCTGCACTATATAAAACAAAGGCAAAGCCAGAATTAAGTATTATAAAGTATTTCATAATTTCTACCCACCTGTTAAATAATATTTGCAGAAGGTTGATTTTATTACTAAGTGCACTTAACTTCTCATATGTAATATTCATTACTTGAAGCATATTAAGGAATTCAAGGAGCAGGCAAGGAGGATTCTCAAGTTCTTCAATCCACTGCAATGAGTACAGCAGTTCTGCAACTAATCAAACCAGTGACAGTATCTATTCAATATCTGCACTATATAAATGGGAAATCTCTGCTTATATTTTGAAGGGTCTTTGCAAATCATAATAAAAATGTTTACACTTGCACATAATATCAGGGACTAAAAGGAAAAGGCTGGATGCCTAATACTACATTATAACTTTATATAAAATATATCATTATTATATCATTTGAGTTTATTAAATTGCTAAAATAAATTATTATTAACAAATCTAGGTGCTTAGGCACTATTAAAAATAGGTATGGCAAGAATTCTTATGACTATATGTTTATGTCCCCTACAGAATACTCAGTCTGGGATATTAACCCAAGGCTGAAGTTGGAAGCAAGCTCTTAAGTTATTGTCTCTCTGTTTTCCTTCATTTTCTCTATGAAAACCAGATCCATATTTCTCTTCATAGCAACAGAGAATGAACTTTGAGAGTAGCCACTGCTATCTCATAATATGCAAAAATGTCAATTGCCTTGTCTTTCCTAAGAATGTGAAAATAAGTTACTCCACAGTTAAAAATAAGCAAGCCAAATGGGAAGGACAAATAGAATAGTTAAGAAAGAAAAAATGACTACTCAAGGTCTCTCCAATTTCATCCCTAACAGTCTGAGTACACAGATTTGCTAGAACAGATACACTCCCTGTTAAATGTTTTGCACTTACAAAGTATTTCAGTCTGTTGGCAAACAACAATTTTTACTGCGTTAGTGTAAGCTGTTTTTGAGGTTACATGAATACAAACAAAAACAGCCATTATGTTCTAGATACATGGACACTGTTCTTAAAGATACTTCTACATTTAAAACAGGAGCAGAACAACACTGGCTAAGAGTACAATGATTTCAGTTATAAGCCAAAACTTTTAACAGCAACTTTAAACTATTAACACAATTTGGTTTACATGGATAGTATAGTAATGAATCACTTGTCATTTTAACATTTTTACTTACTTATACCATCCATTTTCTTTCTTTCAACATCATGATTTTCAAAAGCCACCCCATTTTCCAGGACAAACAGGACTATTTTGCTTAATAATGCTCCAGTGCACAGATGGCTTGGAAGTTTAATTGTACCACACAGTTTAACATTTGCTCCTGAATGTTCATGGTTCATACTCAGTCTTCCTTCCAAAAGAGGTCTGTGTAACCACTGTACAATGAACAGGGGGAAAAGAGATGTCCATATTTAAGTGCCATTGTTAGAGATATAAATTTTTAAGTATTTTCCTAACTTTGTGGGGAATTTTGAATTTAAATGTTACTTAAAGTGACATTAATAGGTTTGTTGGCCATTAATAAGTTTGTTCACTATTTCCGTCAGCCAATCAGAGTGCTAATAAAGCATTACGGATAAACAGACAGACAGACTTAGGCTTTTATAAATACTAGAATATTACACACACAATTGAAATTATATAATTTTGTGTGTGTGCACGCGTGCGAACACACACAACTTCAATTTTATGACCAACAAACTTATTACTAGCTGTTCATAACTTCAAAAAAAAAAAAACAAAACAAAACCCACATCCATCTGAAAACTGCACATCTATTACCAAAAAAAAAAATTACTGTATATGTATTTTAATTTTTTTACCTGGCTCTGTGCATTTAGCAACACTGTTTTACTAGATTTTTTTAGTCAGATTAAAAAAACTCAAACCATCAACTGGTCATAAATTGCTAGAAGACCGCTTTAGATTAGACATAAGCGCAGGGAGGCTGGACCTGATAATCTTGTGAAGCTGAAATAGCGTTAAGTGAAACCAAAAGTTTCTGACAAATCAAGATGGTGACCATGAGCATTATAACAAAACTCACTGAGCGCCAAGTGGAATCAGGTATCAATGTAAAACGATCATCATAGCAAAACAGAGCTAAGCAAAATAGCATTAAGCAGGGGCTCCCTCTAATTGACTGCAGATAAAGAAATCCAGGGCGTATATACTATTCAATAGCAACAATTTCTCTGTGCAATGACTTTCAAGATGCTGTCACTTTCTTACCTCAGTGGATAAAGACTCTCTCAACTTCTCCCATTCAGAGATGTTTGGAGTAATATATCCAATATATGCCCCCAGAAGATAACCAGAAAGTTGACCAGTTTCTAGTAGCTTAGTCAGCAAATCATGTATGGCAGAAATCAACACCTCAAGGCTGAGAAAAGGAAAATAAATGTTAACTAAGCCATCAGGTGACAAGAACATACTTCATTTCAGCATACATGGCTTTCAATTATGCCTTCTGGATCACACTTGCTTCTCCCCATGAACAGAAAACAAGTATCTTAATTTTTTAGTACAAAATACAGGATAGAAGCAGTGAAAATATCAATTTTGATTCTCTGGGGCAATACTCAAATATGAAGAGACCTAAACTGCAAATACTTACCTTTTAATGTCCAAAGGGGAAAACTGAATTTGATTCTTGACCCACAATGCAGATTTTTGCAAGAAGGTGCTCTGTTTCTGCAGAAGGCCCAGCTGATGCACAAGTGAATTCATGCCAGACAACCAGGTATGCCTTAATTTACGCACAAGCAAATCTGAAAACAAGTCCCCCCCCCAAAAAACAGACCATTTAAATTTAACTGCTCAATGCCATGCTGTATACAAGTTTCTGTTCTGAATGGTTACTTTTGAAATGGGATTGTCTTGATCAAACAGCTGTCTTTAGGAAAAAAAAATCCCCCAATGAGCAAAAAGCAATGGCAAGTGCATTATTTAAGTCAGACCTGAAGGTCTGAAATCAGTCACCAAGGAAATGAAGAATCCTAAATTAATAACCACTAGGAAAAACTCTAAGTGACCTGCTCCTAGGATAGTCCAGAGTCCCCTAAGAACTGAGACTGAGACAGAGATAGAATCTAATTCTCCTAGACCAGTGTTTCCCAACATTTTCCAGCCCCAAGGCACACTTACATTAATAAAAATTTTCCACGGCACACCTGTTAAGGCATTCCCCCATCCTCATATCTATTGTAGCTCACTGCTATGGCAAAATTCCACAGCACACCTGTTCATTTCTGACAGCACACTTTTGTGGTGTGGCACACTGGTTGGGAAACAGTATCCTAGACAGCATTCAATAAGCCAGGAGTACATCCTTTCTTTTTCTGCAACCCCCAGCATAATTCTTTCTTATTCTATCACAGACCATAGTGTCTTTACTACCCAACCCTAATTAATTCCCAGGTCTATCCTCTGGAAAGAATGAGGCAGGAATTCTATGGAAAAAACAGTATGTAACTAAAGACTGGAGATAATGCATATGAACAAAAAAAATCACAGGTGATCTTAAATACTTTTTAGCTACTAACTTTGCGCCCTGTCAAGTCATCAAGTGGGGCTGTAACCATGGGCCTTCACTAACTTAGCCATACTAGGTTTTCAGTCTTCACATAAAACTAGAACCATAGTAGATAAGCCATTTAACCAGCAATTCCAAATGATATTTGCTGACAATTGAGAAGTGGCAAAACTCAGTAATCATGGGTTCTGTTTCAAGCTTTGAAGAGATGTGCGCTATAAGCTCACAGACCCTTTTTACCCATTCCTTGCAGGCCCAACCCATTCTGCCCTATGCCCCCTAAGACTCCGATTTTCCCCATCCACAACTCCTCAGTCCAGTTCTGTTCTTCTCCCCAGTGAACGAACAGTTTCCAATTCTCAGGCTTCCCATACCAAGCCTAGTTACTTTTTCCAACCAATCTTCTCCCTGCCTGCTGGTTCCCAGTCCCAGTCTTGTCTACTGGCTACTCAACTGACCAGTCTCTCCCTTACCCACTGGCTCCCACTCCAGTCCCAGTCCTCTAGTTTCCATCTCCAATTAATGCCCAGATTTTCTGTTTTCAGTTCCATTGTTTTGACCAAAGCCAGTTTGTAGCAGCCTAGATCTTCAAGTGCAAGGTAAATCCTGCTTGACCCTGGACTGCAGCATGCCTCACGTGTCTAGACTCTTCAGGGACTTAGCTGCAAAGTTCTGGCAAGTCAACAGTGGGTTGTCCCATCCCTTCCCCTACACAAAAGGTTTATAGCTTGGCCAAATTTTAACAGGTTTTCACAGGGAAAGCAAAAGGCACATCCTCTGATGAAGTCCACCTCCCTCCAACTTAAAGGTGTTATGCAGGAGTTATGTACGCTAAACTTTGTGGCGAAAAAATATTGCTAATTTTTTTAGACATGGGCACAACATGTTTCTAACAAGTTCGACCAGAGACAAATGTTACTTTTTATGTGCTTTGAGGTACTGAGGTTTCCAGAAAATAACAGGTCTTGAATTGTGAGGTGTATAGCAAGCAAAATTATAACAGGGAACCCCTGTCCCTGTTACTAGTAGGGCTTGATAGAGTAGGCAGTTACAAAAATCAGTGCAGGTATGACAAACCTGGGACAGATCAGACCAAGCAGCTGATAAGCAACAGGTTGTACATGGTCACTGGATGCAGTGAACCCAGTCAGATGACCAGGAGAAGGCTGGGTTAGGAGATTTAGGAGGGATACCAGGAGACTTACAAATCTCCAAGCTTCGCAGCATGGGTGCTCCTGGAGGAAGATGGGCACCTAGCCTGCCCAGAGGAGCCAGGGAGGAAGGCTCCTAAGCAGGTAAGGCCTACAGGCAGCATTTATCCAAGGAGGAAAACTACTGAATTTCTTTTTGAAGCAACTGGCTTGTGTTTTTGTTCAATTTGGACTTGTGACTGAAGGATCAGGTTGTGGCTACAGGGGTAGAGAAGGCCATGAGCAAGGGTGTTGGGGTGTGCCCCCTGCTTTTAGGGACCAGGAGACAGCCCCAAGCTGTGAGGCAGAAACTATGATACGGAGACAGAACCCCAGGAGGGACGGGACTGCTGTCAAGGCCGGCCAATACCCCCAGAAGCTGAGATCTTAAATCATTGGACCAAGGCAAGGCGCAGCCAGAGAGGAAAAGGGGGCATAGGCTATGATAGCTGAAGCCCTAACAAGCCCTAAGAAACCAGTAGGAGCAATGCTTGGAAGGGAGAGCACTCTGTGACCATGGCTGGACAAGAGACTCAGGTAGAGTGACTGGCCTGATCAGATAAGACCAGGCTACTTGCGAGACTGCTACTGGTCAAAGTACTCCCCACTCCCCAACAACATACAATAAAGTCATGGCAGGTGAGAAACTGGAAGTGTAGGGAGGCTGGAAAAAGGAGCAGGTGAGCAGAGCAAACCCTATGTGCTTTACAAAGATCTTCTCTAGACTGCAAAGCAATTTTCAATCTCCTTTAGATGCTCCCCTCACCTGCCAACTAGCCATCTTACATGACCACCTGGGGGTCATGTCCCACCAGGTATGAACTACTGATCTGGCTTTACAGGGCTATTATGAAAGTAATGTGCTATATTTTCTTCAAAAAGTTTTCTTTTTCCTATTGCCTTGAGATTCAACCCTCAGTGCAAACCAACAAATGCAATTATAGAAATGTGCGTTTCAAAGTCAGATTTTGGTTTGCAAATAAAATTTTGTTTTGCTTACCTGGCAAATGTGTAGTATCCTGGCTCTGTGCACACAACTGAAAAATAGTGAATAACAAATCTTCTGAGGATGGCATCAGCAAGCAACCTTTAACAGAACTGAAAAAGCTGGAGGCTACATCACAGATGAAAGATACCGAAGGTTCAGTATTTCCAGCTTCAGAAAGATCCCTAGCTTTAGACAAAGCTGCTTGAAGCTTATCAATAATCCTTTCGACATAAATTTCACCAATCAAGAACTCTGGGAGGATGGAAGGGTAGGGGGTAGAAGAGTGGGGGGGGGGGAAAAAGACGAGACATTTTTACAGTTCTTCTATGGCAAGTAGGATAATGTGAAATTCAGCAAACTCTAATAAGTATTTTCAAGATTCTCATTCACAAATATCAAATTGATTTAAAGGGAAGTCAGCTTCATTTCTATACATGGTAAAGCTTCTGTATCTTCACCTTAGGCCTAATGAAACGCATACAACAAATTTTTGGTGAAGCTTCTTGTACCATCCTTTGCATAAAACAAATGGTTTATAGCAGTCATACCTCTACAGCCATCTATTACACTGACCCTCATTCCCAATAAGGCAAACAATCAGCCCTGCAGTGCAGCATTTGGGCTTTCAAGCTGGCTCAATTTCTACAGACAGCTGAGCAGATTTCCCAGAAAAGACTCGGGGACCCCATAGCAAATATGAGTTTCACGAACTCTAGAGATGCACCAATACACTGGTCCATATCCTATCAGCACCAATAAAAGGAAAACTGACATAATTGGCAATCGGCTTTTTTTGGCTGACATGGCCGATAATTCCATTGATAAATACCACATGCCTGCAGCTGCAACATCTGGGGGATGCAGGGAGTAGGAGATAGATCCCACTGCTATGCACACCCCAGGGGAGCCATGGGGGGCATGTGCCACCTGGACCTGTACACAGGGCAAGGGTGGGTTGCTGCTGCAGGCAGTGCCAGGCTTGGCGGGGGTGGGTCTGGGCCGGGGCTGCACTCAGGGCTGGTGGTGGTGACACTGGGAGGGAGGGGATTACATCACTAGGAGGGAGGAAGTGGGCTGTGGACACCCCAGAATTTGCCATAGCCCCCTCCCTCCAAACATCGCTGTTGCCAACCCCAAGCACAGCCCTCCCACCAGGAAGAGCCACTAGCTCCATCCTACACCCTGCCCCACCCTGGCTGGGCAGTGCCTGCCCTAGCCCTAGCCCCACTCCCTCCCTCACCACAGGGACCTTGATCTGTGCCCCATGCCCCTTCCCTCACAACAGACTTACCAGCCAGATGGTGCTCTCCAAGCTGCATATAAACAATCAGATCAATATTGGCCAATATTGCTTGTTAATAACTGGCCATCAGTATCATCCCAAAAAATCTTTATTGGTGCACCCCTAATGAACACCCACCCATTCTAGAACATGGGCATATAAACTGTTCATAAGTATTTATCATGGACCTCTAACAATAAGCTTTAATACTGATGATCTTCGCAACATACCTATTCTGCAGCATTATCTGTTACTAAATCTAGCCAACACACTGAAGAAAAATACAACTGCTGGAAATTCTACAGAAAGAAGATAAATGCTGGTTCTGCTACCAGAGAGATGGAAGGGAAAGCATATTAACTGACCACTGCCAGTTAGAGTAGATGAAGTTAACAGGATGTGATTAAATCAGCTCTAGCAAACAGAGAAGGAGGTATGAAGTAGAAATAGGATTTCTGGAAAAGCCTCAGGAAGTTCACCCAATCCCCAAAGTATAAATAGACTTACCATTCCTAACATGTTGCGACAACACCAAGCTCAAGAGGGTCCACTTTTCTGAAGAGTATGATTCTGACAAGGATGTAGTAGTTTTTAATCCCACATAGCACAGATCATCTACTAACATTACAAGCTTTTCTCCGAGTATGTCCCCTTTCAGCCAATCACAGACTAACGAGTGTTTAACTGAGCTTGAGCATGCCTAAATTACAAGGAAAATAAAAGAACTCTAAGTAACCATTTTGAGGCTAATACCACATTTTCTAATATTTGGCATGCCCTGGAATATAAAACACACCCTGTTGTTAAAAGACAGCTTGAAGACAAAGAATTTTTACCTTGTAGTACAAGTACAGTACTGAGTAGTATCAACTAGGAAGCCAGGTCTGAGCCCTCACACTGGGTCCAGCCATGGAATGACCCCCCACACCAGACTGAGCCAGCACACAGGGTCATGTCATGAGACTGCGGGAAAGGGGAAGACTCCATGGGTCCGGAAATTTCGTGGCAGGGGAGTGGTGACAGTGTTAATTGCCATGACACTCAGAACTGTGGCAATTAACTCTGCCACTGCTCCCCACTGTCACATTTCCAGACCTTTACTTGAGGAAAATATGGTAACTCTAAGGGCACAAGATTACTATGCAGTCTTCAGAGATAATATTCCATGCCTATACTTTAAAAACTGTAAGTTATTTGAAGAAATGCTGATTTTTTTTTCTAAGATGCCAGATTACAAGAGACATGGGTTTTCCAGAAAATTTTCCAATGCCCTAAATACAGCGTGAACTGATTTGGCATGTTTGACTTATTTTTATTTGTGTTTACTAAATATGTACCCCCATGTTAATTTTATGTCCCAATAGCCGCAAGTATTTGGACAGAAATATTTGATTAGGAAAAAAAAATAAGTACAGCATGCTTAATATGGCTTAAATGTTATATTCAAACAAATTCAAAACTTTATGTGGAAAGATTTTTTTTTTTATTGGAATAGTTGTAAAAATGTAAAGACAATACACAAAAGCATATACTTCCATTACACTGTTTGTTTAAAATTTAAGGAAAAAATGAAGGCACTGAAAACTTGATATTAATTTTAAAACACCCAAAGAAATGTGCATGATATGCCATGCTTTGGTTTTGATTTGACCTGCACAGCCAGTTAGGTGAATTCATAACCTGATTTTTGGTTTGGATTATTATGTGAGTATATTTACCCTCCTGTTTACAAATCAATAAAACATATATATACGCTCTCTCTCACTTCCTAGGGATAATCACCAGAAAAAACATTAATTACAGCTTTGAAACTGGCATGCTTGCCCAATATTGTATTGGCATCCATTCATTGTTACTAATGGATTTTATGAAGCAATACATTTTTACTAATGGAAAATTTCCCACAGAAAAATAAAGCACTAGAACAATTTTTGCCCCACATCTCTGCAAATTACACACAAAGAAAAAATGATTCTGTTAGGTGATGGACCAATTTAATAATACAATGATAAACAATGGGAAGTATTTTTAAAATGTGAGGTATTCATTAAGGTGAATACTGTGGTTAAAGCACTGAACAGTGAACTAAATGATCCCAGCTGTGCTAGAATCTACACTCATCACCTCAGGCAAGTTGCTTACATTCTGTGCCTCCACTCCTGCCCATGTATAAAGACAGGAATAATAATAATAATACTTCCTTACTTCCCAGGCATTGTATTAGTGTCCGAAATATAGCAAAGAAAGATATAGAAAATGCCTAAAAAATTGGATAACCTGATTCATAGTTTTCAGTACATCATGGGGTTCTGAATAGTGTCTCAATTTAAGTATCTGTTTCTAAAGCTCATGTGCACAAGTTGATGGTGTTTGAGGAGTTGAATTCACATAACAATAACCATCACCAATTGTATTAATACCCTTTCCTCCTGACCACTTGAAACCCAAACATATGAATGGGCAAAAAGTCCTACTAGATCAGAAATTAGGCTGAAAGAAGAGAGCTTAGATGGGGACAATGAGTGCACACTCTGTGGATCAAAAGAAATACTAGTGCCATGAAGCCAGAACTCCTTAGAGATACTCCATTAAAAATGAAATAAATAGTATTCTTAACTTTAGGTAGAAACACTGCTAGATTTTAAAATTAAACCAATCTGCCATTTACCATAACTTCTCAAAATTGAAAGAAGGCAAGTATCCCAAATTCTGCATTCAAAAACAAATTGCTGAAAGAAATACCTTTTGAATTATTTGAAGAAAGATGTTCCATTTCAGATCCATCTAGTGGAAAAAAAATGAACAGAGATACAGTTAATAAGACTTCACTGGGATTGGAATGCTTATACAATACTTTTACTACTTATTGTCTAATTTTAATGTATAAAGATGTTGCATACTGTCAAGTTTGAGTAGTAAATAAAGATTATTCCCATAGTTATGACTGATCATACTGAAGCCAGTACTCTGTGAATGTAAGTGCTATGGTGCCTAACTGTATGGCATTACAATTTTTCTCCTGACCCCTGTGCCTCTGTCAAAATAGGAAATGGCTGTGATGAAAAAACTGAAGGTCAATAATGTTGTGCCACGCTGTATAAAGAATGTGATAAATAATATACTGAAAATGATGTGCTGCTCGGAAGCTCTTTGTTCCTAGATAAAATCAAGTCTGAGATGCACATTTGTCATAACCCATTTTCTAATATTCTAATGGTAGTTCTCCTAAGGGCATTTCCCTTTGTCAGACATATCCAAAACATGTATTAATCTGACATAGTTCAAACTAAGAAACAGCTATAATTCAAAAATAGCAATTAGCTCTATCACAGTTAATCATTACGACAAATTCTTCTACTGGCAAAGTAAAAAAATAAAATACATACCTTAGTCAAATCATCAAGAATACTTTTTCTCTCTGTACTACTGTGACAACAATTCAGAATGCTATACAAAATATCAACTAGAAAGTCTGTGTCCTTCCTCCAGTCTTCCTTTAACCAAGTTATTACTTTCTGATGCAAAAACTGTATGGATGGGTTTTCTTGTTGTGGTTTTACATCTTTGTGGGATACCGCCTGCATGGTATTTTCATTTTCTTGTTCTAACAGTACCTGAAATACTCTGTTTGAAGAAAAGGAGCCAAGCAGAGCAGAGAGAAATTTTAAGTGCTGATCAGACCTTTGTTCATTGATGTATACAATACTCAGTTCAGCAAGTCTACAGACCAAATCTTCTAACGACTGTTTTCTTAGAAGTGAAATGTGTGGAGGGCCAGCCAGAATTTCAGATTCACTGTTATTTGTCACTTCAGTAGGCTTCCTGCACTCAGAGTTCTTTTCAGATTCATCTTCATCTGTAAATCTAATTTTTATAGTTTTCCGTTTGCTTGGTTTTATGGAGCTCTCTGGATTATGAAGAGTTTGTAACAAGCAGGATATAGCAACCAAAGATTTCTCATCAGCATCTACCATATCAACATGGAGAACACACAATTTTAAAAGATTGTCCCAAAAATTCAACAATACTCTCTGGAAAACTTCACCAGAGCCATCATCATTTAAAGTTTCTGCCTTCATCTCCCAAGAGCTCAATGTGTCTGCCATTTGGTAAAACAATGAACCATTTTGTAATCTGGTTTCTTTAAGCACAGCATCAATGAGAGGAATTAGCTACAAACAGAAACACAGGAAAGATTTTAGTTACTGAATACTACCCAACTGGATAATCATTCTGAGCTCAGAAATCCCAAGAAGTTTTCATAACAAAGTATTCAACAGCTATAGAAACAACATCAACCTAATAGCAAATCTGAGAACAAGGTTAGAATGACATCATAACCACCCAACTTCTTCTATTAAACAAAAGTGCTGTTTACATCCATTATATTATACTTATTATAGTTATACTTTATTAATAGCAATGCTCTTTTCAAATAGTAAATACACACTTCATTAGAGTGTTTGGTTTTATAGAAAGGGAGGAAGGAAGGATCTAGAAGCAAAATTCACATTACTTTTTCTTAAACTCCACAAGATATTGAATAAATTCCCACTGAACATTTTCTTAAAGTTAAATTTGGCCAAAACAAAAAATATTTCAAGTATTTGCATAATAAACACCTGATCATATATAAGCATTTCTTGAATCTGTTTTTGTTCATCTTCTTCACCTATGTTCTGTAGCATTGCATATCGCAGACACTCCATAAAAGCAGTGATGATTGCAGAACATTCCAATTGGCTGGATATGGCTCTTTCACTTGACAACCTAAATAAATATAACATTAAGAGAACTGAAAAAAAGTCACTGGTCAACAATCTTATTTCATATTTAATACAACACTGCACATGCTGTTCATTGGGTGCGGGAGGAGGGAGGTAATAAAGTTACTTCAAAACTGAAATTCAGAAAAACACATCTGACATCAAAACTAGAACTCTGGACATTTAAATGCAACTTTTTAATCTAGTTGACTCATTCATAATTATGCAATCAAGAGGAAAAAAACACTTATGGCTTACCAGCCAAACGCAGCCATGACTATATACAGCAAAAGCTGTATTAACCAGCACCTCACAAGCTGGCACGTTACGTTAACCAGCATGCTGGCTTTTAAGGATGAAGTGAAACCAGAAGTGCCCACTGTGGCACTTCTGATTTCATGGAGTCCCCATGGCCTGGGGGAAAGCAGCCTGCTCTGCCAAGCCCCGAGGCCCAGGGGCATAGCAGGCTGCATGGGTCCCCCCTCTCTCCCCTTCAGGGCCTACAGGAGGGGCGGCAATGCGGCAGGAGGGGAGGCAACACCCCAGACATGGCGGAACAGGTGGCAGCCCGAACAGGCAAAGACACCTGTTTTGACCGCTCAGTTATCCAGCATATTTTGTTATCTGGCACCTCCATTCCCCGTGGGAGCCGAATAACAAAGCTTTTACTGTATTTCAATCTGATGTCCTAAACACAGTTAGCTGAAGTCAATTTTTAAACTTCAGCCTTGTATGTTCAGTCTTGCATGAAAGAAAGGGGCCAAGTGATCAAAGAAGGAAGGAAGGAAGAAAGAAATGGTAGGCAGATAAGTATAGAAATCAATTGCTGAATACAGAGTTTGTTTCAATGAGGAAAGTTCTTACTAGTGTAAGAGACTGTAAGAATTGCACAGGGTAACAGAATCCCACATGCTCTAGGAAAAAGCAACATTGAACAACTAGTTTTGCAAGTTCTGTAAATGAAAAAGAATATTTAAACAAAATAGCAGACATACACTAAAAAACGCCATACTAAACACTGAGTTCACCAAGCCATTTTTAAATGCTATTTAAAGAGATTTCTACTTCACAAACATCTATCTGTAAATTTAAAAGAAAAAAAAAAAAAGAATTAATATTAAGTTAAAAGCATCATTGTATGTATATTTTCTGAGATGCTTTAAAGTACATTTATTCTGAGATGACCAAGGCATACAAGTTCAAATTTGTTTAAAAACAACCACTAGAGTTTTGAAATACGGCTAACTTCACCGCTAGAATGCTAATGAGGTTTTCACTTGCACATGGGCAAAAGAGATTTAATACTTTTACAGAGGGAGAAAAAATGTAACCATTGTCCTATCATCTAGTGGTAAAGGAAATTAGACTGAAATTATTTGGACTGGGAGGATATGAAGACCAATCCAAAAGGAATCTGAAGGAGCAGGTATACATTTAAAAATGAGATTAAGGCAAGAAAGGTGTTTTAGCTGAGATGCAGCTAAAATCTTCAAATACTTGTGTTGTCCATACTGTTTTCATACTCACTGGTAATAACATCCTTTCATTAAATAACTTATTGTTTCATGTATTTAAATATCCTCAAGAACAATGGGATTATATCTAGACATGTTAAATACTTTAAGTAATTTGGCATTTTTTTATTTCCAAACATAAATAAAAATGCTGCCTTAAATTAAATATAAAAAATGTGTGATTCGTACCCTTGAATCATAGAGCTAAAAAAAGCTCTAGAGAAGTCCAGCTTTGGTTCTGTAATGCCAGGAGGCACCTTGCTAATGAATGGCAAGAGACTGGGATATATAACAGTAGCTAAACCCCGTCCACCTTCTCGAACCATGGTCCACAGCTTTGGCAGAACTCCCTTTTTGGCATTTACATGCCTCCAACAGTCCTACAGAAAGACATTATAGATACAAGTTAATTTCCAAAGTTATTTGGTTGGAGAGCTCCTCCTGGGTCACCTCCTTTCACTGCAGCAAAGTTAACATCCACTCTGAACAGACTGGTCAGTAGCTTTAAAGCCTCATTTTCTCCCTGAGCATTTCAGATTCAGTTACTACTAAATTTGAGAATAATATTTTTTGATCTTAAGTGAAGTGACGATCTTCTAGCTATGTAAGCATCAGTCAAAATGGACTTGTTTCAAGTAATCCCAGGGATACTAATACCACTTAATTACATTTCTTCTTTGACATTGTTACTTTTATTTTAACTCCAGATTTAACCCATCACCAACCTAACTAGCATTAGGAATTTGAGAACTCATGGAAAAAATATTTTGATCTTGTATCTAGGACTAATTTGTAAAGCAAACCAAATGACCAAAAAATAAAAAAGCCAGACATAACAGTAACATTTACTTGCACTGATAAACTGCGAAGGAAAAAAGAAAGTTTACCAATTTTCATATATGGCTGTGGGTCATGCTTAACAGTAATATAACGGTTACAAAGAAGGATCCCACTTAACAGAAGCATCTGAGGTGAAATCCTGGTTCTACTGAAGTTAATAGCAAAACTCCACTGACTTACATGAGACCAAGATTTCACCTAAGGAATAGAGTGGTAACCAAAATCAGTGAATGATAAAACAAACCACAAATGTTGTCTGTAAACTCCAAATAGCTGTACCAATGTAGTCCATATATGTGCACAACCTCAGGACTGAAAAACATTTGCCACTTACTGAGAGAATGCACCTATCCAAACTTAATAGAAACAGACATTGCTCATTAAACACAGTTCATCCCTACTGTGGTATTAGCAGCCCCAAAACTGATTAGCTCCCCTCCTTTTCAGGGCTGCTAGTAAGATTGCAAGCTGCAACTAGTAACCTTGAAAACAGGGCTCTGATAGTAGCAAACTTAGCCAACACTGCTTACAGCTCATGCTAAGGTATTGTCAGGTTCAGGACTGCTAAGCTCCCTCTTTTTCAAGGTATCTGAAAGCCACTAGGAGGCTGCTATTAGAAGCCTTGAATATGAGGAGTGAGAGCACCTCTGAAAATGACTATCTCCTATCATTTTCAAAGCTTTTAACAACCCGTTGACAATTGTTTCATCTTCACCATTTTCTGCACAGTTAAGGAAAAACTAGTGGTTATAAAGGATAAAGGTACAATTAGTACAGCAGAACCTAGGTACTCTGTAGAGTTAGATTCCTTAAACCCCCTATGAAGTTGAGAGTTTGCCAAGTAACTGGGGACTACAGACCTGCAGCGAACGAGTATGCAGAACCGCTGAAATGCTCAAGTTGTTTGCTAGCAATTTATCTCAAAGACTACCACTTCTCTGATGGGCTCTAGTTGATTAGAGAAGTGGTGCCCTTTGAAGTAAAAGCTGCAGCAAATAGCTAACCAGCTCATTCTTCATATAGCAGCTTGCTGCAAACAAAGCAGGTTGAGAACAACCCCATAAGACTAAACTAGGTTTTACTACATAAAATTAACCAAAAAACAAATTAAATTACAAAAGAGATGGTAGGACAGAATGATACCATCCACTGAAGCAGTTTATGTACTTTTCCAATATGCAGGTAATGCTGCCTAATTTCAATGTGAAATTACTTCATGAAAATTTAAGCCGTAGCAATAATCAAATAAACTACTGGTCTCTCAATTTTTCTGCCTACCTCAATGGTAGTAACAATATAAAGTACGGCTTCCCAAAGAGCTGGACATACAACTGCATCACTGTCATCAATACTCAGAAGTACTGCAGGACAAACTCGTGGTGCTTCAAGTTTAAGCAACTCAGGCAGGTACTGACAAAAAGCAGAAACCAGCTCAAAGAACGCTGAGCGAACCTGAAGGAAGACGCACACAAAAAGTCAAAATAAAATGCAAGTTAGCACAAAAGTTCAACTTAAAAAATTTTTTTTAAACAGTGAACTTACATGACAGAAGCTTTTAGATTACTGGAAAAGAAGATTTTTTCAGTCAAACAAAACATTACAAACAATAGACATCTTTATGCAGTGCACTTGAAGCATTTCAAAATCTCTGACAAACTACTATATGAATCACTTTATGCATCACTGAAATTATGCCACTTCTGCACTGATAATAATATAAAACTCTTGGCAAAGTGACGGCCAAAAAATAATTTAGATAATGACTCACCTAAAAACATCTATGACCTTGTGCATTAAGCTTCTGGAGTTTGCTTCATCTACAAGAATTCAACAGCAAACTTCAGATAAATAGATGATGCTGGCTTCAAATTAACTAGTGAACATGCAGGTCTCAGGGCAAGCTTGTCCAATCTGCCCAAAGCAGGGGTAGGCAAAATGGCAGATCTGGCCAGTGGCTAGACACCATTTCCCAGAAGCCCACTGCCCACATGCCCCAGATCTGGGAAGAGAAAATGGGGTGTGGGCACCGGACCACAGCTCTGCCTGACTCTGGACCATGCTGTCACTGCTGCAAGATCCCAGCCCCAGAGCAGCTCCCCTCCAGCTGCACACCCTGCCAGCACTGCTGGGCCCAACCTCCATGGAAACCCTGGTCCCGTGCTGTCACAGCATCGCCGCCATTGGGGTCTCCATGGAAACCAGCCACAGCAACACAGACAGGGGCAGACAGGAAAGAGAGTTCGTCACAGGCCCGATCCAGCCCACGGGCCACACTTTGCCCACCTCTGGCCTAAAGCATGACATGTCTTGTAACTGGAAGACTATGTTAAATATACATCAGCAGAACCCCCAGAGTCGATTCTTTTTTGCACGGTAGAGCAGATCACTTAATGCTCTAAATTTCAAAGTAACATTTGTGAATAAAACATATAAAGGAACAAAGAAGATAAGCAACCTGTGGTACACTGTGCTTGCTGTATTTCCAAAATTTCTGCTGACACAGAAGTGGCTTTAGCTTCTCCTCAAGTGAATGGTTCTCATGTTCTGGCAACATGCAAAGCAATTTCTTTAAGGCTAACAGAGAACAGGTGAGAATTCGGAAAAATTTGGCTTCCCTTTCTTCCTCTGGTACTGTTCTTAAAAAACAAAAAACAAAAGAAAGATTAATAAAATTAATTGAGCTTTAAAAAAATGTGTATATTTATAGGTCTTCAACAGGTTTCTCAGGCTTTTCTGTATACAACAAAACTTAACATTCTTAATAGACACTGTAACAGTGCTCACTACACTGAGCTTCCTGGTAGTTTAAAAATTTCACTGAACGCATACTTATAAAAGGAAAGAATTTTGTGAAAGTTCATTTTTCTTCTTCAGTTGGCTCCTAAAAGGCCAAGTTTCAAGGCAACCTGTCTTCAAGCTACTTATCAACGATGCATGCAATCCAAGAGGATAAAATTACTAGACAAAATACATTTTTCAAAAGAGACTTAGGCACTTGGAAGCCAAATGTTTCACTAAAAAATAAATAAATAAAGGAACTTAGGCTCCCAAGTGACTAGTGTCTCCTTTCAAACCCTTTCTAGCCTACGAGCCCTGTGGTAGCTTCACCCTTCCAGGATTCTTGGCTCATTGAAAATGCAGAGAAAACAAGACGGAAGGCACAGAAATTGAATTCAAGCCCGTAAGATATGCCTGGCATCAGAACTGTATACCGAGAGCTGAGAAAACCTGCTGGCTTTATCAAATACAGTAGGCATATCCTTCTGAAAGCTCCCCAAGCCACCTGGACCTATCCTTCCTGCACGCCCCCCCAACCAACCACCTGCCTGAATTTGGAGAACTCAGCACATTCAACTCATCAAAAATTTCTGGACACCCTAAAGGAGTCCCTGAGATCTGACCACCACCTTGCCAGACTGGTGAAAAACATCCTTGGTAAAACCCAAAGAAGCCATAATCTAACCCATGCTAAAGAGGCCCAACCTGGACTTACTGGGCTCCTGTAAGTATCAAAACCTTTTGCTCTGGAGCAGGCCCACACAGAAGCTAAACAAAATTCAACTACAAGCTCTTCTAACTGAAGCAAATATGCCAGTCCCAGGATCATCAGTATTCAGGTCACAATATAACACTGATACAGTTTTAGTGGATGCCTGTCTGTCAAAGAATGAGGCCAACCTCAATTTTCATCCTTTGGAACCTTTCTGCAGTATTCAACAGTAATTGATCATGAGATATTGGTGTTCTGCCTGGGGCAGGTGGCAAAGAATCAGAAAGAGCCTCAGGAATCTATTAAAATGGGCTGAGTCCTTCCCGCAGAGGCATTTCCAACAATAAGCAATGGGAAAACTGTCCCTTCATCACCAAACCCCTCCCAAAGATAAATGACCTCTCATTCAAATTTAATATGCAGCCACATGACATGGATTAGGTGTCAGCAATACGCAGACATCAAGAAGTTCTACTTATGCTTCATCAATCATGACTATACTGTTTCTACCCAAGTGGCTCACCATCTGCATGAGACTAGCTCAACAGTGAAAAACAGCTGGTTAAACCTCAAAAGCACAAGACAAGACACAAAAGACAAGCATGGGCAGAGGAAAGCACGTTGAACGGTTTGTAGCCACAGCAACACCACCTCTATTGACTAGCAGACTCTGTGCAATCCCAGTTAATTATGGTCTGGCCTCACTTATTTATAGCTTCATCACTGCTCAGCGGAATTACAGCAATGCAATGGATCACAGCATGAAGACTTCAGGTTTAGAAAACTTCAACTCTACTCCTCAGCAATGGTGGAAACACATGAAAGCAACATACCTGCCATCTGCTTCCTACAGAAGATTCCCATAGACTCGGGAATCAGGTTTCAAAGTCTCAGTCCTTATATTTAAGATGCTCAATGGCCTTGGGTAAGCGCAATCCAAAGCACCAAGACAAAAACTCTATTTGATCCCTATGCTCCCCTGGCACAACGAAACCTTCTTTCTGTAGGAGACGGGGCTTTCCTGGGGGTCTATCCACAGCAAGCAGAACTCACAAACCTCACTAACCTCCCACTGTAAGGGAAAGGTCAAAGAAACTCACTCTGCATTCTCCACCATACATCTAGCAACTTGCATGAATATGTATTAAACTATTTCTAAAAGTAAAATGTTCCCTGCACACACTCATCTCTATGGCAAGGATGGGGAATAGGGAAGGAAGGGCAGGACACAACAGAGGATGAAAGAACATGAACTTGACAGATACTAGATATCAGTCATGTTACTTTATACAGGCTATTAAAAATAACATAGGAGCCAAGGTCTATTTTTCCTATACAGGTTCTCAAACTCTGCTCACCATCACAGTATTAAAGGGCTTTCCAATATTTTACTGAAGTACCAATTACCACTGCTGTTAGGTTTTGTTCCACCTCAGCACATATGGTTAAATGTGCATGCCACCAGCCTAAAAACCTACTTATAAGCAAGACTCCCAAGCACAGGTGCCCCACATGGTATCATACAGGGATTCAACTAGAAAGCCCTACCAGCCTGGCAGGCTAACACCGAAAAGAAAAAAAGCACTTTCCTTAACAAAAAATAAAAATGCTATAGATTTGCCATATACTATAATGCACCTCCATTATATTTTCTCTCCGCAGATTTGGCTAAAAATTATTTTGATCTTTTTATCAAATACTGTTTCATATACCTACTGACATGGATTCAAGTAGCTAAACAGAATATAATATTTTAGGACAAAACAAATTTTGAAACTAGTAACTTTAAAGTAGAACAACATACTGAGGGTCACTAAGTGTATCAGCCGTTTCTTTCAGAAGATGATCTTGTAACACCTAGACAAGACAAATGAAAACACTATTCATAGATGAACGTTAATCATATGCTAGAAATTACTCAGAATAAGGACAAACAATGAAGTTTCAGAACTCAGCAGCATGTAATTATTAGGCCCTTTTTTTCTTTTTCTTTTTTTTTAAATGGGAAAACAAATCAGTGAGGAGAACTGAAGTGACTTAGATCATCCATGAACTAACAACAAAAACAGGATCAGACACCAGGGTTCCCAAAATCTAGTACCATGTTCCAGCCACCACTAGATCATACAGCCACTTTTGACATAGAGGAGCTACGTATCTCCAGGATAAAACCAATAAAAAAGTTTAGCATGCTTTGCATCTCGGAAGTTTGATTACAACCCATTTCCAGTTAATGCTAAATTGTCCAAGATCAATTGGCTTGGCTTCAAATATAGTGGAATATAAGGCTTTTAACTTATTACGAAACAGACACAGACACACTTCTTAAAATGATGCTGAATGTGATTTTGCGCTCGCAGTTCAGCTCTACCTATTGCCAGCATGTACTATCAGCAACTGGTGAATGTGGCTTGGAACATATATTGCAACTTTCATTTATTACATGGAAACGGATAGCAGGAATATTGCAGAGTCTATGTGGTAGTTGGTCCAATAAAAGATACCAACCAAAAAAATCCTTACCTCCACATCCACAAGCTGTACAATGTTATATGGACTCAACGCGTATGAAAAATTAAGGGAGGTATTGGTAAACATATCTCACATTAATAAGAAGTTTCAGGGGGGCGGAAATACACTTTTCTAAATTTTACATGCCTGAGTTGAGACTTGAGAAGGGAAGGGAAAAAGTAACTGAATGGTAACCAGTTCTTGCAAAAAAAATAAATAAATAATAATCAGGACATCATATTCTGCAAACTCACATTCAAAACTTCATCTCTGCAAAATACCAAGGCTTCAGATTGTTTGCTTGAAGGGAAAGCTTTCACAAATGCAATTTGTGCTGCTGACGCTGCAGGGGAGTAAGTATCACACTGAGCAATCAGCCAGTATCCCATGATATTTTTTAAGTAAGGAGCCAAGTGTTTCTTTACTTTAAGAATAAGTTGTTCAAAAGCTTGTTGTGTTGCTTCTCGAACACGGCGGTCATTATCCTGTTTTAAAATAAAAGATTTAAATACATATAGACACAGTTTCTGATGTCAAGTATTCTAGAGCAGAAATGCTTCTGTTTTACTGTCATGTCTCAGCTATTCCCGCCCAAAAAAAGAAAAGCTTGCTGTCTATGCAGAAATTGATGTGCTGATTACATTATTAGTCCATCTAGATTTGAAATGGAATCCTGCTATCCCAAACCCAGTGGATTATTCTTGTGACATCCCAGGCTTCCTCATCAAAGAAGTGGAAAAAGATTATTAAATAAAAAATGTAAAGCATTGGTTTAAAATAATTACTGAGAGGCCTTAAAGACCAATACATGTTTTTGAGTAGATCTTCCTATCTGCATTGATATGGCTGATCCTTGGTAATTTTAATAATCCCACTGATTTCATGTGCTTTAATAATCAATGGGACTACTGATACGAACTACAGATCCAACACCTGTCATAACATTATCAACCTAGAAACTGCAACTTCTTAAATTAAGCTTTAATAGTAAATTCAGAATGAGAACATAAATATAACTGACTGCCATAGAAATTCAAGGTCAATTTTAATCTAGTTTAAAAATTATTGGGATTTACTAACTCTTTAAATTTCCAATACAGACAACAAATACAGTTTTAGCACAGCCTGCTTCAAAATGTATTTTAAAATATATTTATCCCTTTCATTTTTAAACCAGTAAGGCTCTATATTTGGCTGTACTCAGAAGAGTGTAGCTGACTTAGCTACATTATAAGGAAAGGACCAGCAAAGAAATTAATTCAATCTGCATAAAGAGACAGCTCCACACTCATCTTTTTAAAACTATTCTCAAGTTTGCAAAACACAGGACACATGTGCATGAGACGCTGTGTCGCCATAGCTCATTGCTATGGCGACATACTATCAGCGGCACAAACCATGATGCTGACACTACTAATCAGTAGCTCATTGCTTCTGCATAGCAGGGTCAAAAATGACCCATACACTGCTGAGACAAAGCAGTAACGGTAGTTACTGCACAATCATTTAGTATTTGCATTTAGTAACTGCCTTAGCAAGTACAAGTTGAGCGCACATGTAGACGTGCCCACATAGTATGTATTTTTAACTAGTATAGGCTAGGGCCCCAATTCAACACCAATATAATCGTGACAGGTAGTATATCCTATAAGGGAGAGTTTTAATTCCGTTTGGATTCCATTAGCTATTGAATAACTGTAACAGTATTTTATCTATGTTTACATTTTCTTCTTAGATTAAGAAAATTGGTACAAGAAAAAACAGGAAGCTACCTTCAATTATAACACTTTCCTGCATACGAGTTTTTTCGTTTGTTTGTTTTTTGTTGTTTTTTTTAACTACTCGGGTGCCTATAGGAGTGTACATGTTATATTCGTCAACATTAAACCTTTGTTGGTAAATATATATATAAATAGCAGCCTTCTGTATTCTGTGGTTCCATTTAAGAATTGCTGTATTGGATCAGAATAGTGATTAATATCTGTTCCAATATCTGATCTCTGACAGGGACCAATGTCAGATACTTTAAAGAAATATTACAGAACATCAGAATGGATAATTATGAAATAACCTGGCCAAATGCAAACTGTCTTAATGCCCATCAGGTACTGGTTTCTATCCCAAATTATTAATATTTAGGGTAACTAATAAAAAGAATGCATCGCACTGGGCTGAAGATGTTTTTATTACCTGTATAGATGTCTGTGAAATCAAACTGTGGGTTTTGGGGTTTTTTTACGTTGAAGCATGAAGATAGTAAATCTTCATATCACTTCCTAAGGTGTTCATAATCAACAGCTTCTATCCAAAACTCAAGTGCAGAGCAGAAAAAGCAGTACAAACCATGCCTTTCAGAGGCATCCAGCCTCATAGAAAAAAATGCTTCTCAAAGTTTGAACAATTATTTTTCAAACCAAGTTTGCCAACACATCATAATACCAAACTCAGTGTGTCAATATGACTGCTGTATGGATTAAGGTAGAAGTGCCCAAAGAAACTGGATTTATTTATTTTTTGGGTAAAAATATACAATCTTTAATACTTACAAGAGAGATTTTACAGTAAATTCTTGGCCAGTAAGGAAGAACACCTTTAACAATCTCTGCTTCTCTTTCCTTGCACATTGCCGCAAACTCCTGCGTAGCCTAAAATGAAAATGTCAATAATAGGAATTAAAAAAAACCAAACAAGTGGAAATACCTTGCAATTTAGTACAATCAAACTTTTGCTTTATAGTTTTGTATTTGTTCATGAAACTAGGAACTGGTTCATTTCTTGTAAATAAATCTACACACATTAATTTACTGGAGTTATTCTTACAGACCCCCTCTCTGTAAAAAAACCCAGAAAACGACAGATCATTCTAGAGATTTTCCACGGCATCCTTGTAACTGCAAGCAGTTCAAATGTAGTTTTATGTAACATTTAAGGAACATATGCCCAAAAAAGTTAAAAGAATCACTGTACAGCTATAAAATTTACTAACGTGAAAATGCAGCAGTATTTTGATAGCTTCCTCTCTAACCATTCCCATAAAAGTATACCTCTTTCAAAGCAAAGCAAAGCTTCAATAAGAATTTTGCATAAATTATTATTAGGCCTAGTAGCCTTTTTTCATTTAGTTGTATAGTGTCTGACTTTATCACAAATTATCTGGGGGGAAACTGACCCTACTGAAATCAAGGAGAGTTTTTCAATGTCTTCAGCAGATTAAGGTTTTCACTCCTAATTATTTTTCTTTTGAAGGAAAATCTAAAAAAAATCAATTTTCAGGGATGAAGGATACACCTACTTTTAATTTTGTTATGACATCTCTTTTAGACAGTTTTCGCAATACCATTCGAAAGTCAGCATCTACAAGACTGTCTATTTCTTCTGCTCCTTGAACTGCAGGAACATATCCTAGGTCACTATGAGATGTTCCAAAGCCGATAAATCCAGGCACCGTTCCACGTTCTTTGGCAAGAAGCTCTGCAGCTTGACCGCTGCTCGAAGGCTGGTATAAAATGAGGAGAGAAAATGTGCGTTAATTGTCTAGATCCTTTTAAATCCCTCTATTTCTAACTAAAGGCTGGTTTTCAAAATCGTTTTCATAAAGGTCTTCAGGGGGATTCAGTGAAAGCCACCTTCTATCTGCGGATGTCCCGCCTGCCTTACAGCCGCAGGAGCAGACCAAAAAGGCCCAGACCAGGAACTGACTGACCCTCCCAAAGCCAGGGCCGTCTGCTGGAGAGTGTGTGTGTGTGTGTGTGTGTGTGTGTGTGTGTGTGTGTGTGTGTGTGTGTGTGTGT
>NW_017728906.1:33326988-33345519 GCF_001723895.1 Crocodylus porosus
TGTGTGTGTGTGTGTGTGTGTGTGTACAATGTGATATATGTGGTACATGGTGTGTGTAGTGTGCATGTACCTACGTGTGTGTGGCACGCGCGTGTGCACATGTGTAATGTGTATGCCTGTCTGGGTGGTCTGTGTGTGTGTGTGTGTAGCTGTGGTGTGTGTGTCGCCGCCCCCCAACGGACGGAAGGGCCCGCGCGGGGGTCTGGCTGGCGCAGCCGCTCCCGAGGGCCCGCTCTGCCCCCCCGACTCACGCGCACGTTGCCCTTGGTTCGCTGCTTGTTCTTCCCGCCCATGGCGGCGGCGGCGGCAGAAGCACCCAAACCCGGGCCCAAACTGAGCGAGCGCTGGGCCAGGAGAACGAGGACGCGACTTCCGGGCCGGGGTTTCCCCGCGTGCTGCGTCACAGGCGGGGCCCAAGCTGCCGAGGGAGTGACTCTTCGCGCCTGCGCAAGTATTCTAGCTTTAAGAACACGGAGAGCAGCTCTGGGAAGGGGACGGGGTCTGCTGAATTCTGCAAGCGTGCAGAGACAAGGAGACCACAGGGCATCCACCTCCTCGACTCAGTGACCGGCTGTGCTGGGGTCCCGCATCGTGCGCGCTTCTGCTGTAGCCTCAACTTTGCAAGCTCTGCCCCAACCAGCTGCCGGAACTAGGGCCCGGCAAGTGGCGCAGGCTCCAGGTGCTGATTAGGAGGAGCACCAGAAGGAGGGCTCACGGGAGAGAGGGCCAACGCAACACTTGCAACCGGAGATAGCCAGGAGACACGCTCCCGCTCCTCCCTAATTCTTGGCCCTCGCCTCCCAGGGAGCCAACCTTCCTAGTTATATCTCGGAGTGTATTTATTTTGTTTATTGATATATTCTATGGTCCAGGTCAGATCAGTTCCAGATCGTATCAGTTGAGTTCCAAAAACTGTATCGATTGAGCAAGCAGAACTCAAGCGCTACAACTGGCGAGCATCCCCCATAACTAACCCTGGGACTTCAGATACTCCAAATCCATCAGCACGCATCCTATGTGCAGGCCCAACCACAGTGGTCTTGGGACTTGGATGCCCCAGGACTACGCTTGATCTGAGCCAAAAGGCTGAGCAGATGTTTTACCTCAATAGCCTTGAGCTCTGTTGCACTCAAGTTTGAGGCCATAGCAGAAGCGCTCAGAATGCAGCCGTGGCAGATTCCAACACACCTGTGAATTCAGCTAAAGACCTGGTCGCAAGGGTACAAGAAGAAAGGGAGGGAGGCAGGCAGGATAGATAGATACCATGTGGTCTTCTTGACTCTACACAGTTGCAGAATTCAACAAAAATGATTTTTAAAGGGATTTATTCAGAAGTCCTCACACAGTCAAGGAACTATGAGGTGACTGGAATGGCAGAGACACGGTGGAAGCTCGCATGCTTGAAGCACTGTCGTGGGTGGGTATAAACTGTTCAGGAAGGACAGGCAAGGGAAAAGAGAAGTTGTGCTTTATGTAAAAGAGCCATATGATTGCTCAGAGCTCCAGTATGAAACTGGAAACCAGGCTGTTGGAAGTCTATGGGTTCAGGTTAGAGGGGAGAGCAATAAGGGTGATGTACTGGTGGGAGTCTGCTATAGACCAGCAGAACATAGGGTGACCACCTCTTCAAAATGGAAAGGAAGGACAAGTGCCTGCCTATCCTTCTCCCCTCTGCCCCTGCTGGCAGCACAGTTGGAGCAGAGCCTAATGGAGTGAGGATAGCTGCAGGCTGCCCGCTGCAGGCTTGGGGCTCACTGCCCCACTGCCCTGGGAGCTGTGCACCTGCCATGTGCCCCTGCTCGCCCAGTAGCTGCAGGGGCACAAGTCCACGCTGCTGTCACCCTGCTGCAGCCAGGTGAGCAGGGGCACCTTGCCATGGTGGCGTGGACAGCATAGGGCTCCCGGAGGAGGGCAGCAGGGTGGGGAGCCCTGACCCTACAACAAGCAGGCAGCCCATATCTGCTCCATACACAACTCTGGGGGGCACACCCCTCAATTCCCCCCTGGGAGTGCACACAGAGGTGGGGAGTCACCCCTACCAGCAGCCCCTTGATTGCTGCCCATGGCTCCATCCTGCTCCTACCCCGAGCCCCATGTACTGCACTGACTGGGCAGTGCCTCCAGCCCCGGCCCCATTCTCTCCATCACCATAGGGGCCATAATCTGCCCCACCATGGTCTTTCCCCAAAACAGATTTAGCCACAGGGAGATGCTGTCCATGGTGCCCAGCAGCTGTATTTCCAGCCAAGTACACGTGTTCAGGTGCACACATGCATGTGGTGCCCCATGTCCCACTCTTGGCAGTCACAAGCAGCCTGCAAGAGGAAACCTGCCACTTCCCAAACCTGGATCCCTGCAGGATACTACAAATCCAGGACAAATGATGTCCCAGACCAGGACATGATGTTCCCATTCCAGGACTGCCTGCCCAATTAGGGACAGGTGGTCACCCTGCCAGACCAAGTGAATGAGGTGGATAAGGCTTTCTTCAGACAACTAGCAGAAGCTTCCAGATCATAAGCCTTAGTTCTCATGGGGGACTTCAATCACCCTGACACAGGTGACACATAAGGGGGGCACAGGGGGCACATCCCCCTCCCCCCCCGAGATTGACCCTCACCAGCCGGGGAGTGGGGGCGCTGAAAGAAGCACCAGCCAGTACCCCTCCTCCTCCCCCCCCTCTGAGATTGGCACAAACCATCCCAATGCCCAGGAACCATCCCGATGTCCAGGAAGAATAGCAAATATGGCAGGTGACCAGCTTGTCTTAGCAAAGAATTTTTCAATAACCTTAAACACAAAAAGGAAGCTTACAAGAAATGGAAGCTTGGACAGATGATGAGGGAGAAGTATAAGAATATTGTTTGGGCATGCAGGGATAACATCAGGAAGGACAAAGCACAACTGGAGTTGCGGCTAGCAAGGGACGTGAAGTGTAACAAAAATGGCTTCTAGCAGTATGTTAGCAAGAGGAAGATCAGGGAAAGTGTGGGTTCCTTACTGAATGGGGGAGGCAACCTAGTGACAGAAAATGCTGAAGTACCCAATGCCTTTACTTCCATCTTCACAGGCAAGGTCAGCTCCCAGACTATTGTAACTGGCAGCACAGTTTGGGGTGAGGTGTGCAGCCAACAGTGGCAAAAGAACAGTATAGGGATTATTTAGGAAAGCTGGATGTGAACTCCGTGGGGCCCAACAGGAGGTACCCAAGGGTGCTAAGGGAGTTGTCCAGTGCGATTGCAGAGCTGCTGGCCATTATCTTTGAAAATTCATGGTGATCGGATAAGGGCAAATGTAGTGCCCATGTTGAAGAAAGGGAAGGTGGATCCAGGGAACTACAGAACAGTCAGCCTCATCTCATTCCCTGGAAAAATCATGGAGCAAGTCCTTAAGAAATCCATTTCTAAGCACTTGAAGGTGATTAGGAACAGCCAACATGGATTCACCAAGTGCAAGTCATTCCTGACCAACCTGATTGCTTCTATGATGAGATGACTGGCTCTGTGGATGCAGGGAAACCAGTGGATGTGATATACCTTGACTTCAGCAAGGCTTTTGTTACAGTCACACACAACATTCTTGCAGGCAAGAGAAGGAAGTATGGGCTGGATGAATGGACAGTAAGGTGGACAGAAAGCAGGTTGGATCATGAAAGATGCATGCCCCTACGTTGTTCATGCTGGCGCTGGTGCTAGTGACAGCAGGAGAATGGTGGCAGTAAGCGCAGAGCTCCCGCAGAAGCCACTGACACTGTCAGCAGGGTGTGAGCACTAACTAGGGGTTGGCAACCACACACAGGTGCTGCCGGCAGCAGCGTCCAGCAGCGATCGTGGACTGCCTGCAAATGCTGCCAGCAGTGGGGTGGCAAGTGGCGACAGTGTCGGTGGCGCTTGTTTGTAAGGGGTGCACATGTACCCCCTACACATCGTCCCTGGGTTGGATTCTCAGGTTCAATGGGAAGTGATCAATGGCTTAGGGTCTAGCTGGCAGCTAGGATCAAGTGGAGTGCCCTAGGGGTCAGTCCTGGGGCTGGTTTTGTTCAATATCTTCATTAACCATCTAGATGGGATAGATTGTACCCTAAGCAAGTTTGCAGATGACACCAACCTGAGATTTGTGGTAGATACACTGGAAGGTATGGCTAGGATTCAAAATGACCTAGACAACTCTGAGGATTCCGCCAAAAGGAATCTCATGATGTTTAACAAGGACAAGTGCAAAATTCTGCACTTAGGATAGAACAATCCCATGCACTGGTACAGGCTGGGGACCGACTAGCTAAGCAGCAGCTCTGCAGAAAAGGATCCGAGTGTTACAGTGGACAATAAACTGGGTATAAGTCAACAACGTGCCCATGGGAAGGAGGCCAACAGCATATTGGGCTGAATTAGGAGGAGTGCCAGCAGATCAAGGGAAGTAATTATTCCCCCTATTCTGTGCTGGAGAAGCCACATCAGGCGTACTGTGCCAGTTTCGGGCTTTCCACTACAGAAACGATGTAAAAAAGTTGCAGCACAGAGAGTCCAGTGGAGTGGAATGAAAATAATAAGGGGGCTATGGCACATGACTTACGAGGAGAGGCAGAAGGAACTTAGTCTTGAGGAGACAGGGAATTTAATTGCAGCCTTCAACTATCTGAAGAGGGGTTCAAGAGGATGGAGCTAGATTGTTCTCAGTGGTGACAGATGACAGAACAGGGCAGGAACCTCCAAAACAGAAACCAACCTCTGCTTTGCTAACCACCTGAATGGGTGTTAAGCCAAGGCTCTGCCAAGCTCCAACAAAGGGGAATGCACATGGGGATGCTTGCGCCGGGGACCCTAACACAAAGGCAGCCGGATCCTTTTTTTGAACCCAAGTCCAAACACTTCTGTGCAAATTGCAGAACAGACCCCATCCAAATTGATTTCAGTAAGAGGTTCTGGCAATCTTTTGGGCAACTACGGAGATTTCCAACCAACCGTAAATAACTTCTGTAGGGTGGAATAATCCCATTCTAGGCAGATGGAATGCAACACTTTAGGAAAGCTTAGAACCAGCATGGAATTATAGTCTTGAAGGCAACCCCACTATTTCCTTAAAACATGTAAAAAACCACCTGGGGCCTAGAAGAGGTTTTAACTCTTAATGTTAATTGCACAGTGTAGTGTACAGTGTATCAACTCAGTAATCCTATTGCTATCATCTTTATCACCCAAAGCATGTGTTTTATGAAACAAATGTAATTTCAATCTTTAAAATGCCCACTGCATACACAGAGGGGAAAAAAATAAACAATTAAGGTTCAGTGTTTGATGCTTTATTATGAACTGCTTCATGACAACTTTGTTGAAGTCTGACTCAAGCTATTGTAAGCTGACCCAGCAAACACTCTCTTACATAAATCGTGCTTCTGATTTCTAAGTGTATAGGTCTGCAAAGTGTAAATCCTACATAAGGACAGTTTTTATTGTCATATGGGGTAGAGTCTTGGCCTAATCGGGACTCCATCAATGTCCAATAATAATAACAAATCTATTATAGTTAATTCTTTGGAGCAATTCAAATCCCTTGCCTTTGCAAACAGTTATCCTGTTATTTTTACTCACTTGTTTCAGTAAAATGACTTGCATGAATAAGAGGCAGAGGCCAAGCCCTGTTTTTGTAAAGCACCATATTCACCCAAGAGTAGGATAAGCAGTAAATATTAAATAAAAATAATAAAAATGTCTGCCATCAAAAAGTCTTTTGGTACCTATGTAAACATAGTGTTCAATTATGTAAAAAAGTCAGTGTTTCCTTAGAGAGATTGTCTAATTAAAATAGCTGCAATTATTGGGAGGAGAAAAAAAAAAAAAAAAAAAAAATCACACACCTCTGATTCCTTACCTGTTCATAGATACAATTTCCTTCTCAATAACGTCATGTTCTAGATCAATGAACTGCATTTACGCTGAGTAGGCTGGACGAGTGGAGTGTGACTCATTTCTCAGCCAGACCTGGCTTGCAGGGTCTGGGTCCACCTCTGAGTTCTTGATCTACCACAGGACAGCCTTGTGCACCAGACTGATCCAACACGCAAGGTTGTAGCAACCAGCTGGTGAGGCTACCCATGGGTCTGGAAACGTAATGGTGAGGGAGCAGTAGCCAAGGCTCCCAGAGTTATGGTAATTAATGCTACCACTGCTTCCATGCCACCAAATTTCCAAACCTGTTGGGAACCCCACAGGCTGGATCTGGTGTGTGGTTGTACTTTGAACACCACGTTAGATCTCTGTCCAGTAATTCTACAGAGGAATTTTCTGTCCTTGTAATTAGGACATCTCTGATCTTGCCCTTAAAATCAAATTTAGTATCAAGGCATTCATCTAATCATTTTCAGGATTGCTATTTGTTTTCATGGAAAACTAGATGCATCATAAAAATCACATTTCCCTTGCCAATCAATTACTTCAGAAGTGGGAGGGAAATAAGCTATTCCAGGACCACTGCACAATTTTCCAAATGCTTGGATGCTTAATAATCTAACGTCCTTCAACTCCAAAGTACATCTGAAAAATATCAGCACATCCTCTTTCATCTAAAAAATGATATAGCTGTCCCAGATCCATATGATTTCCTCTGTTACCATGTGCATCAAAAACTTTTTCTTCAAAAGATGAAAATTTTCTTTGTTTCTTTATTTCAGCATGCCCTGCTTCCAAAGACATGTCTTCTCTGTGGCGAATTAAGATTCTCTTCCATGTTAATTTTCTGACTCTGAAAACAAAAAAAATATGAATCTGTAAAATTCCATTTTTTATAAAGTATTATAAAACAAGGATTGTTTTTTTTAAACCAATTTCAGTTGTGCATATATCTGGTACAAATACACCTGTTACATAGTTCTTTAGCCTTATGTAAAATATCAGACACATGCAAACATTCCTAGAAACAGAGCATTGTTTCTATATACTTGAATCTCCCTAGTAATTGAAGGCACTTAGTTTCATTACTCACAGAATAATACAAGCAGGCAATCAACAAAGTTGAGATTTCAATATAATCATACACCTTGGTTTTGTCTATGTTAGGAATTTTCTTGCTCTTTCATTATTTCTAAATATGCTAAGTTGTACTGAATCTACACAACTCAGAACTACAAACAACAGAAGTAACATTAAACAATATAAACAACACTGATGGCACTGCATCCTAGCAGCTGCTATACCGATACAGAGATGAAGAAAACAAAAGACACATTTGTCAAGCGAGAACTCCCCACTGGCCAATGAACAGACCCACATTAATGATTCTGATAGATGTGACAAATGGCAGTAGTTGGACATATGAAAAGTTACAAACATGTTATGATAAACAACTTAGTTATAAAAACTTTACCTGCATTATTACAATGTGGTGACCATTTGCCAACCAAACCCACAAGACAAAACACAATTATAAATAATCATCCGTGCCATTTAAAAAACAGTAAAGCTGACCTTGCCCAGAACTCTTCACAAGTACTCTGAAGGCCTTCTACACAAACAACACCTGGCTTCCCTGGCATGCAAAACCCAGATAGAGAGAGCTCCTTAGCCCAATCAACAATATTCTTTCTTTTGTGTTTGTTGTAGATGTGATGACTATAAATCCACAACCTAGTAAAAATGGCATCTTCTGATTCCATGGCACTTGATGTCACCACTGAGGAAGATGAAGTCTCTTTGTCAGTATATGCCGATGCATGATCTTTAACCCATTCCCTTGCACTTAGTACACAGGGTTCACCACTGCAGTGTCTTATCAAGTAGTTTTTCAGATCTGTGTTCAGTTGAATTTGCTGTGATCGACTTAATGAGGATGACCTAAGGGAGAAATATGAATTTATCTTAAAATTTAGTTGCAATATAGCATATTTTTAAAAGGTAGGGAAATCAGAAAGTTCTAAGAATTCTGTGTTTTAGCTTACAATTGGTGGAAAATTACTGATCTATAGTAATACTATCTTAGATGTGTTAGGTAAAGTCACATTTTAGTCTTTAAGACACAGGTCAACTATGGATTTTATAGTGACATTCACCTGTAAATGTCAAACAGGAAAAATCAGGTAATAAGTGAACATAGTTACTGTAACAGGGAATGTTATTGTACTGGGACTGATGTAGTACGTTTTATTTCTATATAAAAATATGTAGTACCTGACGGTAATTTCTGGTAAAACAGTTGGGTATTTTAGTGGCAATGCAAAGAACAACGAAAACTCTACCTGTGGGGGTGGAAAAGAACATTAAAATCTGATTATTAAAAAAAAAAGTGAAATTTTAATATAAAAAATAGGTCCATATTACCATAGTAGCATCAGGAACCTGTGGCTTCACATTTAGGGTAAACTGAACTTTTGAAGATGGCATCTCTGAAGACTGATTTTCAACACAGTATTTTAGTTCTGCTAAAGCCAGCTGGTCTGTCACAATAAACTCATCTTCATCAGGAAACATGCTAGAAAGAAGGTCCAACTCAGAAATTTGTACTTCAGCTTCTTCCCAATTAGTCATTTCAGCTGTGTTTTGGCTGCTTCCTAAATAAAGAAGAAATTAGGAAAATTTTCCTAATCTAATACAGAAACAGGCTCACTAGTCATTCCTGGAATTTTTCCATAAATAACATTAATTCATAAAAGTCCACCAAAATCAATTAATAATGACCTGCAGGGAGAGGCTAATACTTCACACACTATTTTTGCAGTGTCTCAGTGTTTACACTGATTTTAAGTAGAACCAGGATTTCACACTATATTTACAAACTGAAACCTCTTTGGATTACTGAGGGGAAGGGGATTTGAATTCAGTCATTTGTGTTATTTCAGCACTCACAGTTTGCTATGCTGCTGATGCCACCTTTAGGGATCTTATTCCAGCAACATGTGGAATACAGATATACCCTCCCTATTTTTGCAGAATGATTATACAATCATAACAGGAACTGCAAAAATAGCATGGTCTTGCTCAGGGGACTGGCTCACTGCATGTATTTAAACATGTTTATATTTATTTCACTGACAAAAATAAGCTTTGCCACCTTTTTTACTACTGGCAGGTCTGTACATGCACATACAACAACAAAATGCATACAGCCACATTCCACTGAGAAAAAAAAAATATATAAGGCAGGTACAGGAGAGAAAAGCTGGCTTTCCCATTTCAGGGGGTCAGGCATTGGTAGCCTCAGAGTCTCCTTCTGTGAAGCTTTAATAAGAAGTCTGAGCCTGGAAGGTGGCATGTTGCCACACACACAGATTTCTGCTGACAATGATGTAAAGCAAAGGCTCAGATTTAGTTTGGATGATACTAGGTCAGCGGTTCTCAACTAGAGTGCTGCACCAACACCCATGGCCTCAAGATCCTTTCCAGGGTGCCGCAAAGCGCCACACAATGTTAGCGCTGGTAGTTGTGCAAGCTGGATTCGCAGTATAAACCAGGGATTTCAAACAGAAACCCGCACTTGTGGTCTTTTCCAGTTCTTGGCCGCAGAAATATTCTTATTTCAGTTGACAGTGAAAATGAGGAGCTGAGGGAGAGGGGATGTGAGGCTGCCCTGGGGCAGCAAAGGAAAAGTTGAGAACTGCTGTCCTGGGTGCATGGCAGAAGAGGCAGGGCAGAGATGCACCTCACAATCTAGAGCAGCGATGTGTGGGCTTCCCCAGCCCCACCTCAGCCCATATATGCTGAGGGCTGCCAAAAGCCCACCCACTCCTTTTTATTGCTAACCTCTTTTTTACCTTGTATTTATTACCTATGTAGTGTTTTCCCTTTGGCCTTTTTTGTCCCGCTTTCTTTCCCCTCCCTCCCCTGCCTTACCTTTTTTCTGATTTCTACCATTTTATATTTTCACTGACATCCTGTCCCTCTTTTACGTTCTCCCATTCCTGCTTTCCTGCTCCAACTATTTCCTTTTTCACAGACTGCCTCTTTTTCACCTTGTATTTTATTTTTATAGATTTTAGGGTCAGAAGGGACCTATTAGATCACTGAGTCCGACCCCCTGCCCTAGGCAGGAAAGAATGCTGGGGTCAGATGACCCCAGCCAGGTGTTTGTCCAATCTCCTCTTAAATACCTCCAAGGTAGGGGAAAGCACCACCTCCACTGGAAGCGTATTCCATGTTTTGGCAACCCTCATTGTAAAGAATTTATTCCTGATGTCACCTCTGTTGTCTCCCTCTGACTTTTTTTGCCTCCTGCTCTCTTCCTCCTCCCTGCTTTTCTTTTTGCCTTGCTTATCTCTACCTATTTACATTTTTACTGACAACCCTCCACACTTTCAGCTTCTCTCATTCCTTGGAGTCTCAGACCAGTAGACTCCCTATGTCTAAGGAAGGGTGACTGCACCCAAAAGCTTCCTAAGAACTTTGTTCCAACTACTCAGTTGGTCTAATAAACGATATCACAATCTACACAAAGAACTTTGCCACCCATGCTGACGTCAGCCTGCAAGGTGCACCTCTCCCCTGCCTTCACTGAGACCAAGGCAGTGCTGTCAGGTCTTAAATATGCAATTATCGTAATTGGAAGCTCAAAATCAGCCACCCCAAAAGTCATTTAAGACTCTCCAAGGGTGACCTGGGTTTTGCATACCCTGCTCCAACTAGCTGCCTCAGAAATTATTGTACGTTTTAAACACTTACTATTAGTGATCACACAAGGGCTGAAATTATTGCACAAGTATGATAATAACGCACATCTGGCAACACCGGACTAAGGCAGCTAAGCACAGCTCCCTGCTAAAATGAGAATGCCCTGTCCCACCCTGCCTCCCGCCGCACCAGCCCTGCACAGACCACTGCAGCAGCCTACCAGGGACGGGGCTTTGGCCCCTAACGCAAAGCACGAGGAAGCCGTAGGGCGGGGCGCCGCCCAACGGATTCGAACTCCCCGAGCCCAATGTTCTGCGGCTGAGGCGGGGGAGGTTGGCAGACTGCAAGGTCCAAATCGAACCTGCCCAGTCCTACGGCGTTTCCCTCCCCGCTGATACTGCGCACGCGCCACACCTGCTTCCTCTACCCCTACTCATACTGCGTATGCACACCTGCGTCTCGCTCTCCTCGAACTGCACATGCGCGACGGCGACGGCGACGGCGACGGCTCCTCCTCCCCCCAGCTGAAACTGACCATGCGCCCAAAATTGAGCCAACCAAGTTTCTGAACGAGCGCTGGAAAAGGAAGCGGAACTGTATACGTCACCTTTCCGCTCGATTCCCAGCATGCAACGCACCGGAAGCTGGGCTCTCAAGGAACGCTCCTTCCGGTACCGGCGTAGCCGTGCCCACAACTCTGCTGCGGCCGAGCGGAAAACTGGAAACCTATACCGAACCTGGAAGGATGTGTCGTAAAACAAATCGGTTCACGACACTGACAGGTAAGGGCCCTCAATGCCGCAGTCTCGGCCCTGCTCGCTGAGACTGCCCCGGACGAGTGATTTTTCTCCTTTCGCGCGTGGGAGCGAGATACCTTGCCTCCGTCTCCGGTTCCGGCCAGCGGGGGCGGAGGGGGGAGGAATGGAACGCTCTGCGGCCTTCCTATTGGTTCTAGTGGCTGTCGGTCATCGCGGGGAGAGGCGGGTGCAGGTGGCGCTGAGCCGGCCAATCGGAGCTGGCAGGTGGCCTATTTCGCCGAGCAAAATAGGTTGCGCTCGAGTGGGGGTGGGGAGAGCCGTTCGTGTGAGAGGGAGGGTGTCGGCGTTCTCCCGTGCTCGTCGGCGGCATGGGCATGATGTGTCCCTGCCTAGCTCTGGGCCAGGCAAAGGTGGGCGGGGGTGCTGGGCACGTAAGGCGGGCCCTTGCAGTCCTAGCCTTGCAGGGGGAGTTGATTGCAGAGACTCCTGCCTTCTTGAGTCTGAGCAGCCTGTAAACACTGCTCTCAAGGCCTGGTTTCAGGGCAGCAGCTCCCTGTTTTCTTGGCAGTCGTTCCCTGAGCCAGTGTGGCCAGAAAGGAGAGTGCTCCCTGGGACTTCTTTTCCCTAAAAATAAAAGGGGCTGAAAAAATGCCTGTTAGGAGTCACCCTGGAGCTCTACTCTTGTCTGCTTCCAGTCACAGCTCAGACCTGTTGTTTGCCTAAGGCTCCATTGAGATGCCTATGGTTGGGTGCTTCTTGTGGATCTAGCTTGATCCTGCAGTCATTGTCTGATTGTCTGAGGGCAAGCAAGATCAGGGGCATCCAAACCCCAAGCCTCCAGGTTTAGGCTTGCACATAGTATCCCTGCTGATTGATTGGGAAGTATTTGAAGGCCTAGGCTGAAAAGTCTGAGGTGGAGGGTACTTGCCAGTTGCAGCACCACATGTAGTGTTTGAACAGTTCAGTTCCAAATCCTTTTGACTGAGCAAAACTCATCTGGCTAATTTGACTTAAAACGTTAAAAAATTTCCAAAAGAAAAATCAAACTTGTTAGTTTTGGAGGGTGTCCTCCATCCCAGGCTCTCACACTGGGACTTAAGATACTCCCAGATCCATTGGTGGGCATCCTACTTGCAGGCCCAAGCCCAGAGGTCTTGGGATTCAGATGCCCCCGGATACTATAGGCAAGCAGCCTCCATTCTAGACTCTTAAGTCTGGGACTTCAGATGCTCTCTGTTGGTATGGAGGATGCTTGCTAGTTGTAGTGCCATACATAGTATTTAGAACAATTGAGTTCTGCTGGCTCAATCGATGTGATTTTTTAGAATGATTTGAGTTCTGCTTGGTCAATGTGATCTGGAACTGATTTGGCTGATTTTGCCTGGAACATGAAATATATTAATTAAAAAAAACTGTTAGTTTTGGAGTTTATGTAAAGAATAGATTCCAGTTGTGTTGGTTGTTGGGTGCGCCTTGTGAAGCAAAGAAGGCAAAAACTTCCTAGAACAGAAAGCTCTGTGCAGCAGACAGAAATCTGAGCAGTCAGTATGTTGTCACCTGGTTGCAGTAGGATAAGAATATTTTACCTTGCGTTGCTGAACATGGCCTCAGAAGTAAAAGACGTTTTCACTGAAATAAAAACAAAGATCTACACTTGATCCAAGCTGACAAGAAAATAAGTCATTTGAAGATTTAATTGGGATGGAGCCCATAGCATGCTTATCACACTTTAAAACTTTCTAGGCCTTATTGTATGAGTGTATATCCAAAAAAAAATGTAGGGGAATTTGACTGAGTTTAACCCCTCTCTTATAAGCTGCAACATCCCTGTATAATGGGTAGGCAATGTTTTTTGGCTGGAGTGCCAAAAAAACCCTCAATGTCTACCTTGCTAGTGTGGCTAGAGCAGCGGGGAGCTTGGAGCAGCAGGCAGCTTTCTTCACCCCCTGCTGTGCCCTGCTGCATTGGGCTCCACATGCTGCTCTGCAGAAGCCACGGCAAGGGCTGCACAGCGGTGAGCATTTTTGGCGCCTGCTGCCTCTCTGGAGCCTGGGGCCGGGTCGGGCTGGGAGATAGCAGCTGTTTGCAGCCTCCCGGCTGCAGCCGGCTCAGGTTCTGGGTAGCTGCTGGTAGCCATAGAACCCAGGCTGCTTGCAGCAGGGCTTCCATCCTCCCAGCTGGCTGCTGGAAGCAGCCCAGGCTCTTGGCTGGCAACAGCTACCCAGAGCCAGGGCTGGCTGCAGCCAGGAGGCTGCAAACAGCTGCTGCCTCCCCATCACAGCCCCAACACTTGCTGAGGAAAATGGCTTCACGTGCCATGCTTGGCATGCATGCCAGGGGTTGCCAACCCCTGCTATATAATCTCACTGATCTCAGGGCTTAGATCACTTGGAAAAGCCACATTCCAGTGTATGTTAGAGGAAACTGTTGTGGCTTTTACATATTAAAGTATAGTAGGATTGGAGTGTTCAAGGTGTAATGGTCTAGGAAATGTGAGAAGCAAAGACTTATTTTGATGATACTTCTGTTGGACCAACTGTGTAGTTGGGAGAAATGCTACACAATCTTTTGGACTCTGATCTTCAATATAACACTTTCAAGAAGACAAACTTATTTCAAACAACAGGTTAATTTATTTGGGATGTGGTTTTTGGTCTTATTGCTGCTGTTTTATGTAAAACCACCTATAAATAAAATCTAACGTAATATTTTTATTTCTTCTCTAGGTCACTTTTCTGCATAAGAAACACTACCAGACATTAACATGGGAAGGAAACGAACGAAAGGCAAAACAGCGCAGACAGATGAGTCTCTGGATATTCAGGGTATGTTTCATAAATACAAACATCTTCAAAAACCTCAATAGCCCTGTAGGAGGAAATGTTTAATTTAATTTTGAACTGTGTACAATTGAATCCAGTTAATAATCGTTAGGCCAGGGGTTCTCAACCCGGGTGCCACACAATGTTAATAATATTATGTGTATATACATGTTTCACAAGATAAACCCAGAGATTTCAAATAGGAATCCATAGTGTTAGAAACAGTCTTCTTGTGTGGCATTTCTGAGTTCCTTACAAGAATTTATCTTTTTCTGGAGTCAAAAATAAGTGAACAGTTGGAGCTAGCATTTCCAATGGGTGTATCAAGTCTAAAAAGGTTGAGAACCACTGCATTAGGCATTTACAATAGTTATTTATGCAGCTTTGAAGAGATGATTACAGAGAATGTGTACACAACTGAAACAAATCCTTCATGGCTCTTATTTTAAACTTGTTAAGAAAGAAAGTAGAATAAAATCATTAAAGAATTAATATTTAGTACCTGGCAAATCCAGTTCTAAGAACTATTTCTTTCACAAATAGTTCTTTACTTATATGCTTGTCATCCCATTGAATTTCATGAGGTTGCTGGCTGGGCAGACATCTTGTAGAGCTGGTTTCAGAGTTTACTAATGACAAATAACTCGATACATTCTTGATGCTGTTTTTAATGCTTTTGGAAAGTTTTGTTTGTTTGTTTGTTTGTTTCAGTAGCAGAAGGATATGATTGAAATGCAAAAAACTTTATTGTGTTTCTGAGGATCTCTTTCATTTGCCAGTAGCAGTAGCTAATTTTGTCTAGCTTCAGTTACCTTTTTTGTCTCTGCTTTCCCACTGCCTTGTTTTCCACACCAAATGTAAGCCACCATGGTGCTTTTTAGGTCATTTGGTCAAAAATCCATCCCTTTCCTCACCCAGCCTCGCCACCGTCTTTTTCTTTTTCTTCTTTTTTTTTTTTTTAACTTAAGTACTCCTTAAAACTGTTCCCTAAAACGCTCCTACAAGCTGAGGTAGTCCATCTGATAGCCTGTAATTGAAACCAGCTTACAGAAAACATGATTACAAGTTGTCATAACTTCAAAAATGTAGTTGCAGTGTATATACAAGAACTATAAAAATCATAATTTAGTTTGGAATTGTAAATTGAACTCCCACTTTTAAAATTTGCTAATATTTATAGTATGCAAAAATATATTTTTATGTTCTTAATTAACACGGGTTTCAGGATGTTACCATAATACAAAGTTGGGAGTCAAAGCTCTACTGTGGTAGGCACTGCACAAACATTTAGTAAGTGTGAGTCCATGCTACAAAAAGTTTACAGTTCAAAGCTACAATCCAACAAAGTGCCCTGAAAAAGAAGAAAGATTTCTGAGCTGTAATTCTAAAATTACTAGCCAACTGCCTGTCAAGAATGGTGTGGGGGACAGGGATGGAGTGCTGCCCTTCCTCCCCCAATCCCAGCGCACTCCCCCTTCCCTCTTGCTGCTTGCAGTCTAGGCCCACTCCCGCTCCCCCACCCTGGTTCTTGATGGACAGTTGGCTAGTTCATTGTATAAGGAGTGGCAGGGGGGAGTATTTGAGGACAGGCACTAGAATGCTGTAGGTACTTGTGTCATTCCAGTTGCAAAGTGACCTGAAAAGTTCATTTAAAAGGAGCTATGAAGATTTGCATGTTTTTAGTTACTTTGCTCTGTACACTTCCCACCATTAACAGTGCTTCCATCAAATGGTTCATCTCATCCAGAAAATGAAGGCATTTGCCAGCTGCAAAAAATTATTTGGAAAACTTAAATTGATTGCTTTTGTTTATTGGTTAACAGGAAAAGCAATAACTAGATGAAGAAAGCATACAGTCACACAGGATAAAACCAAAACCTTCTGCTGATTGAACTCAAGTAGCCCATCAGAAATAAGAAATATCAAAACCAAAGAGTACCCTTTTGTACTTTTGTAACCAGTAATACCAGAAGTTGTGACAGCTTTCTTTCTCATCAAAGGCTGGGCAACTTGTTAACCTCTAAGTATGGCATGAAGGTTGTCTGATTCAGTGTTGGGGGCGGAGACTAGTTTTTTTCCAGACATTGGGTAATGGTAGTAATGGGTAATGAAGTCAGTCGCCTCTCATGAAAATTCCCTTCTGGAAACTTCCTTTCTTTTAGACTGGAAGACAAACAACTTTAAAGGATTTGGCTTCTGCTGTGGCAATTAGATTTTGGTGATTTCTCAAGCCTTCTGGGATTGATAGCTCAAAATACAAATCCCTAAACTATTTAGATTCTCACAGGCAAACAGTTCAGATCATGGAGCCAGGAGGTGTTAGAGGAGCCCCAAAAAGGGGTACAGTGTCTTGCATTAGTTTCAGTTTTTGTTTAATTGGATTTAAAGTGTAACTCCTGGTAAAACACAGTATAGTCATCTAGTTTGTGGGCGTTAAAGGCATAGGTTATGGTAGCTAGGTCTGTACTAAAAGAAATTGTCAGTCTCTGGCCCAACCTGTTAGTGGTTCTTATTCAGTAATATATTTTTTTTGATCGTGTCATTATTTTAGGGTTGAACTGTAGCTCCAGATTATGTACCATAGTCCCAAATGTAGGATGCCCTCTTTGATCAAAGGGCATGTATGATCTTTGCCATAGCTCTAAGTTTCTTAGTGTATCCTACCAATCTCTTGTTTAATCAGAAAAAGATTTGAGTCATGGTCATTCTGCATTTTTTCCCCCAAGTCTAGATGTCAGCATCTGTCTTTTGTGCTTGGTAAAAAAACATGTCTTGCTCATTTTTTCCTGTGTATTTTTGTTTTTGTAGAACCTGTGTGCAAGCACATTCGCAAGGGGTTAGAACAAGGCCTTCTGAAAAAGGCACTGCTGAATGTGCAGTGGAACGTTTGTGAGGACTGCAAGACGGACAATAAAGCACAGGATAAATCTCAGGATGAAACTGATGAAAGTCCTTCAATATGGCTATGTCTAAAATGTGGCCATAGGGTATCTTTTGTTTTATACTCTTCAGCATTTGTTAAAGTACTTGATAGCTTTTTTAATTCACTAATCCTGTAATTTTCACTTATTTTTAAATCCAAAGGTGGTGTAATACAAACATGTTGATGTAGTTGTCTGGTAAAAAATGTCTGCTCAGAGTTGCTAATAAAGTATCCAGAAGCTTGGCACAAAGGCATTTAGCAGACTTAAGGCTCCAGCACCATCTTGATGACTTGCAGTTTTTGAAAAGCCAGTGCTAAGTTGTACTAGAAACTATTAAAACAACACCAAGTCATTACATTTGGAATATGTATGTCTAATAACTCTTCCCAATTTTTAGAACTTTAAGCCTGGATTTGTAATGGCACATGAAGTTAGGTGTCCAGATCCCCAACTACTTGACAGTTATTCTTTACTGTTGTTATTATCCAGTTAATAACTTTTTTCCTTATGTAAATAAATTTCACAGAGAGAAATCTATCTATTCATACCAGTGCTCTAATTAGCCTAACTAATTATTTAGGTCTTTATTTTACAGTTCTGTTTTATTGTCTGAATTTATTTTTTCTCACTCAGTAGTCAGTTGGGTTTTGTGACACTTCTGGTTATTGACATTATAGGGTTGTGGCAGAAATTCTCAAGAACAGCATGCTTTAAAGCATCACACAACGCCAAGATCAGACCCCCATTGTTTGGTTCTCAGTTTGGACAACTGGAGTGTGTGGTGAGTTTGTCAGGCAACAGTTACAAGTCATAACTGAAGAGAATAAAAACAGGTGTAATTTGCTTTCCTTATAAACATGTGGAAATATTCAGTACATATTTTTCACAGAATTTCTTAATTTATAATTAAAGTTGCTGAAATGTATTATTAATACATTCTCTTATACAAAAAAAGACCTACATAATTTCCAGTAATAAGAATTCAATTGTCCATTAATTAAATGTTTAGTTTTAAATGTTTAGTTAGTAAGTTTATAAAACATTAGTCTAAATTTAAATATTGTTATGTAAAAATTCATACTCTGCAGTCTTATATAAACCCTTAAGGCTGACCTTCAAAGCAGAAAATATTTCAAAATAGTTTAATACACGCTTACATTTTAAGCTAACCAGTGCCATAGCAAGGGAGTTTGGCATCCAGAGTGGAGCCTGCCTTCACCCTGCACCTGGTTCTGGGGGGCACATGCTCCCGCATGCTTGCCCCAGAGTTCATGCGGCAGCTGGAGCCACCCTCCCCTGCCCTGTCCTTCCACGCGCATATCCTCCCCTCCCCCAAGTAAGCCACTTGCGGCTCCATCCCATGCCCCACCCTGGGTGGGCAGCATCTGTTGGTGCCCCTTTGCTTTGGCTCCCAGGGCAGTCACCGCACTAACCC
>NW_017728906.1:33345619-33347070 GCF_001723895.1 Crocodylus porosus
CAGTACTGAAGCTAACTAAGGAGCATAATGAAGATAAATCTCTTGGGTTCAAAAATCATTAAGCCATTTTAAGGATAATACATAGTTCTACTTTACCCAAAGTTGAAACCTGTGTTCAAAGCCACATACTACTGCAAAGTATTTTTGGGTTATGTAGCGTGAGACCTAAGAACATTATTTTGTTAACTGGGAGACAGTAGTGGTGCAACAAGCATAAAGATGTGTATTGTAACAGGCTTTTCACTCTCTATAAAGACAGTTTTGAGAAATCCTGTTGTAAGACAGAGAGACTCATACATGTAATTTTCTCTTGTGTGCTTATGCATATATACAAAATTTGTTTGACATTTAGGTTGCCTTTGTGACTTTCATGTTTATCTAAGATGCAAAGTAACTTCTCTACTCGTTCAAACCTATAAATTAAAATTTTCACAAATACAGTTTGTCCTCTGAGATTTGCTGGTCTAATTCTGGTTGTAAACTTTTTATTATATTATTTATAATATAATGGACTATAATTTGTGAGTTTCACATTATCCGTAAGGTGACCTATTGTAAAATTAAAAGCCAAAGCTGCCTTCTTCCAGGTTAGTGTTCTGATCAGGATACAAATGAGATGCTAACATTTTTAATCGTATATATTTATATATACAAATTATAAATATATATGAGAGATAATTACACACTCACACATATATTAATATCTATATTAAAAAAAACCATATGAACCAAACCTTTGATCTAGGGGTGTAGGGGTGGAGTAGTTAAGGTATCTCGTGATAGATTCTAAAAGCTCTGGTTTTAGCTTCTCAGAGTTATGGACTAACTGAAGAGCACCCTAGTCAAACTAGATATAAATGTATGGCTGGCTTTTGGTTTGGGGAGTGAAAGTCTTTTCTCCACACTCTCCAGCTTCCATCATTTTTTTTCTTAAATATGGATACTGTATTTTCTTGCATACAACACATCTGCATGTATAATACACACCTTTTTTTCGCTTCATGCTGCCTTTCAAAACAGATCTTTTGTTGTAGGAGCAGGTAGTAACTGAGCTGCTCCTCAGTTTCCTGTTGACCCCACATACCAGATGGGACCCATGGACCAACTCTGTGCGGTGGACCTATGGCACGCAGGGCCATATTTGGGTTCCCCATGTATCCAAAATTTTGATGATGAGGGGAGCAGTGGCAGCACTACTGTAGCTCCCAAGGAGCCCTAGGAGCAAGACGACTTGGTTACGTGGGCAAGACCCTACCAGTGGGTCCTTTGAGCACCACTGGCAGAGCTTGCTGTTTACTGTATTTCCTCATATCATCTAATTTATACCAGGTGGCCTTGGTGATAAGTGTGTTGTCTATGAGAAGATATAGTAGTAGACTATTTAAGAGGTTGCTATGTTAGGGGAAAATTGCCTGTTGATGTACTGTCCTTTAGAACAGCGGTGAGAAACC
>NW_017728906.1:33347102-33379335 GCF_001723895.1 Crocodylus porosus
CAAAAAAAAAAAAAAAAAAAAAAAAGAGAGAAACCTGTAAAACAAAAAAAAACAAAAAAAACAAAAAAAACCCCCCCAAAAACACACATGCAAAAAAAAACCCCTGGTTCCCAAAATGACTGGTAAAAGCTAGGTCCCCAGATTGGTCTAATGACATGTTCATACCATATTTTAATACTGAGACTCTTAATACTTAGGAAAAGAATTTTTGTTATAAATGTCCTCTGCACTCAAAAATTGGTAGTCACTCTATAATTTCTAGTCATCCTAAAAATCTGCTAAATGCATTTGTGCCTAACACTCTAAAATCTGCTTGATGGGCTTCACTGTGTTAGAGCAGTTCTGTTCTGTTGCATATATTAGCACAGTGTGTCAATTTAAGTTAGTGTTGTAACAGATGGCAGGGTAGTGCTGTACTGCTCCCAATGCTGGACTTTATTTGTGGTAGAACATGCCCAATTACAGTAGTTGGGAGACCCATCTTTTTGGCAAGTATGCCACAAATTAGTCCTGGACCCTCCCCAGTTTCCTTCCCCTGCCCAATCTGTTGTTCAGCCATGTGCCACGCAGAGGCTGTCCATGTCACTGGCATGCATGCTGCAGGTTGACCACCCCAATCTACAACATCATAGCAGTACTTCAGCAAAATCATGTGAATCGCAGTGTAGTACTGTAATCATATACTACATATTATATGATATGCCCATATCACGTGCTAGATGATCTCTGGAGGACCCTTGTAGCCTTCTTCTCTATGATTCTACATTGTTGTTGGCATGTTTTAATTCTCATAACACAGCTATATCAGCAGCTCAGAAACACATGTAACAATACTTAAACAGGATAAGCACAACATGCTACTTATTATCTTATCTAGGCTAAGTACAACTAACTATTTGGATGGATAGAATACATTTCAATTCCTTCATTTTTATCTGATAAAATTTGTAATCCATTTTCCTTTGGGTTTTTATCCTTTAGCTTTTTTCAGGCAAGTTTTCCACTGAACTTGACTTTTACATTAATAAAGACCATAAAGGTGTCCTGAATGAAAATAACTAGGGTTTGTGATTCCTGATCATTGCCACATTTTTAGTTAGATTTTGTTTCCTAAAATTAGGATTTAAGAGTGCTGTAAAATTGCTGTATTTGTACATTTGTATGAAATGGCACAGTTTAGAAATGTAATCTGGACATTATTGTTTAACTGTTTTTGACTCAGAATCTTCTGTTTCTCTCTCTGTCTGTGCTCAGGTGCTATCTGTGCGACAATGAAGTCCCATATAGTAGTTCAACTCGCTTGGGCCAACTTGTGGATAATGTCAGAAAAGCTTGTGCTGACGCACCACATACAGGTAACTTGCTTGCAGTGTCCAGAGCCCTGAAAAGCACCTTGAATGGACTAGACAGTAGAATACATTAAGAGTCTACTTTAGCTGTGAAATTTTTAAACATTGTTATATTTTAATGCAACTTTTTGCAAAAAAGATTTAGAAATCTTCTAAGCAATAGCTCCCTAAGAATTTTTGAGACCTCACTGTATGAGTGACTCCTTTAGCTGGCAACATAATGCAAAGCCTGGTATAGGCAAAAAACAAAATAAACAAACAAAAAACCCTCTGTGATATTATTATACAAGGTTCCCTGATCACCTTGATACTACCCCCCACTGAAAGGTGACATGCTCTGTGCACTAAAGCAAAAGAGATTGAAACACCAATCTGAATATGATTTATGATGTAGGTCATTTGGGTAAAGAGTGCTAAGCTTAGTCATGTAGCGCAAGATATGCACCAAGATCACTTCCAGATGCAAGGAATTTGAATGTTCTTGAACTTTGAGCAGTCGTATTACCTTGCATTGTAAGCACAGAAGAAATGCCATTTGCTGAGCCAGACCATACGTCCATCAAGCCCAGTACCCTGTCTCGCACAGTGGCAGAGTATGGAACATAAATTTATCTGGAGACAAACAATCCTCGACAGGCTTGATAGCACCAAACTGACTAGCACCACAACTGACAGAGACCTAGGGGTAATAGATCCATAGTATGAATATGAGCCATCAGGGCAAACAGTGCTCTGGCATGCATCAACCAATGCCTCTGAAGCAAAACCAAGGAAGTGATTCTTCTGTTTTACTCAGCATTGGTGAGCCCGAAGCTGGCGTACTGTTTCCAGTTCTGGGTGCCGCACTTCAACAAGGATGTGGAAAAGCTTGAGAGAGTCCAGAGAAGAGCTTCATGTATGTTCAGAGACTTGGAAGGCAAGCCATACAAGGAAAGGCTGAGGGACTTGGGCCTCTTCAGCTTAAAAAAGAGAAGGCTGAGAGGGGACATGGTAGCAGCTTACCGCTATGTCAGGGGAATACATTGAGGGCTTTGCGGACAAGTGTTCACCAGGGCACCCTTGGGGAAAACCAGGAGCAATAGCCACAAACTCCTAGAAGATCGATTCAGGCTTAACACTAGGAAAAACTTCTTCACGGTTTGGGTGTCCAGAATGTGGAATAAAGTCCCTCCAGAGGTGGTACAATCACCTACCCTGGAAATCTTCAAAAGGAGACTGGATGGTCCCCTCGCTGGGGTCACCTGATCCCAGTTGTCTTTCCTGCCTAACGCAGAGGGGCTGGACCCAGTGATCTTGTGAAGTCCCTTCCAGCACCTTACAATCTATGAATCAGTCTATGAAAAGGCCTAGCCTACTTTAGTCTCTTCTCGTGTGTAAGATCCTCCATGCACCTAATTATCCTTATTGCCCTTCTCTACTTTTTCTAGTTCTTCTACAGCCTTTCAAAGCATGGAGACCAAAATTACACACAGTATTGAAGGTGTTAACACACCACAGATTCATAAAGGGGCATGATGGTACCTTTTTTGATTGGTTTATAATTTCCTTCTTAACTCCTAATATTTTATTTGCTTTTTTGACTGCTGGTGAACACTTAGCTGATATTTTTAGTGGACTGTTATACAGTGATTTCAAGATCTTTGCTGTGTAGTAACATTTTAATGTAGAGCCCATCATGTATGTATATTTTTAGTTGTTTTTTTTCCCATATGTATTGCCTTGAACTTACAAACATTTGAATTTCACCTGCCATTTTTTTTTTGCTCATATACTCACTTTTGCAAGATTCTTCTGATTTTTGGTGAAGCAAATAAGAAATATCCAAGCACATGCATTAGGTTGCAATGCTCGTCTGTTCAATAACATAATTTATTCAGATATTGATGAGTTTTGCTTTTTGTAAGTAGCAGTTTAGGTGACCTATTCTACTGCTCTCTGTGGAAATTTATAATAAAAATATAGGAATCTTTTTCACAGCTACAGTCTATTTACTAGATATATTTAAAAAGGTAACAGTCCTTTTTGTATTTCAGTATCAGAACATCAAGAAAGCCAAGATTTTGAGAATAAAAAAACAGAAAAAGATAACAGAAACGAGCAAGAAAAGGAAAAAAGAGAAGGCATGATCAAAGAAGAGACTTCTTATCCAAATACCAATGCAGAAGTGATTGTGAAAGGACTTAGTAACCTGGGAAATACGTGCTTCTTTAATGCTGTCATGCAGGTACAGTGGGATAGTGTTGGAGTTGCTGCAGATACAGATTACTTTAAACACTGCACTGCACTGGCTTAAAAAAAATTCAGAGCTTCACTTAGGGGAGGCACAAACACACTGATAGGTACTGATCCCAAAAAATTACAATTTAATTATATCTAGACAAGATAACAAAAGGGGCATGAGACAGAGGATGGGAATTTCCAACAATAAGTTACTTAAGTTATAACTTGAATAAGATCTTGTCCTTGCTCACCCAACCCAGTATGTGTGTGTAGAATATCTAACCATTTGGTGGCAGACTAGACGAAGAGCAGAAATGGGTTTGAAAAGAAGGAAGTTAGATAATATTGCTGTTCTGTGTTGAAGAACAAAATAGAATTTGTGGGGGAAAAAAGTAGATACACTCCCTAAAATTCATTATCACTTGCTCATCTGCCCATACCATATATCACTTCAGTGCTTTCTTTTTCTTTTTGCTCCCTGATTTACCAGTTTTAATTTTACTACTTCTTTAACAGAATTTATCACAGACGCCGGTCCTGAGAGAGTTATTGAAGGAAGCTAAAATGCCTGGAACAACTGTTAAAATTGAACCATCTCACTTTTCAACAGTATGTCCACTTTATAAACTAAAGGAACAAGCAGATCTTTGTCTGAATTTTTAGATTTTGAAGAAATTGAAGTGAAATGTTAATAGAGCCAAGATTTAAATTAATGGTAGTTTATCATTGGCTGCTGTGAAAAAAGGATTTCAGGAGTATTTAATAAGGGGCTGATTAGCTGCACTTAACACCTGTTAATTTTTAGGAATACCTCTATTACTTCCAATTATATCTCCATTTTGTTTAATATTTATTCATTGTACCATTACATCAGTGGAATGTGATCAGCTGATCAAGATGGGCAAACTTTAAATTAGTGCATGTATTATTAAAAGAGGAATAAATACCATCAGGATGGTAATATTTTTGAAAAATACAAGTCAAAGAAGCCTGGGAAATTTGGAGCTAAGATTAAACAAGTTATTCTTAGTCTTGAGTTTTGATACCAGCTAAAGGAAAATGGTTCTTCTGTAAGTTTGCAGTATTAACTTATTGCTTATTTTATTTTTTTTTTTTGTAAATCTTACTCTAACGTAATCGCTAGAACGCAATATAATACTCTTGGGTATGACTGTAAACTGCATCCGACTAGAGGGCCCGGTAGCAACATGGTGGGGTTACTAATAACAGGGTAGTTCCTATAAAATACCACAATGTTGCAACCTCCGAAGTAAAGTGAGTACAGGGTGCATCAAAACTGTAGTCCCCACTACCTTGTAGGTGCCCCTTCCTTAGAGACTAAAAGACATTATGACAGATGACACTAAGATGTGGGGGGAAGTGGGCATGCTAGAAGGGAGGAATAGGGGGCAATTGGACCGAGTCAGGTTACGGGGGTGGGTGGATGAGAACAGAATGGGTTTCAACACCGACAAGTGCAAGGTGCTGCACCTGGGGGGGAAGAAGCAGCACCATACCTACAGGCTGGGGAACTCCCTTCTCGTCAGTGCAGAGGCAGAAAAGGATCTCGGAGTCGTTATTGATGCCAAAATGAATATGGGGATGCAGTCAGGAAGGCCAGCTGCACCTTGTCATGTATCCACAGATGCATCTCAACCAGATCCAAGGAGGTGATACTCCCCCTCTGTGCGGCACTGGTCAGGCCGCAGCTGGAGTACTGCGTCCAGTTCTGGGCACCACACTTCAAGAGGGATGTGGACAACATGGAGAGGGTCCAGAGGAGGGCCACTTGCGTGATCAGGGGACAGCAGGGCAGGCCCTATGAGGAGAGGCTACGGGACCTGAACCTGTTCAGCCTCCACAAGAGAAGGCTGAGGGGGGATCTAGTGGCCTGTTACAAACTAGTCAGAGGGGACCAGCAGGCACTGGGGGAGTCCTTGTTCCCCTGAGTGCTACCAGGAGTAACTAGAAATAACAGTCACAAGCTGGCAGAGGGTAGATTCAGGCTAGACATCAGGAGGCGCTACTTCACTGTCAGGGCAGCTAGGGTCTGGAACCAGCTTCCAAGTGAAGTGGTGCTGGCTCCTACCGTGGGGGTCTTTAAGAGGAGGCTAGATGAACACCTTGCCGGAGTCATTTGACCCCAGTACTTTTCCCTGCCATAGCAGGGGGTCGGACTTGATGATCTGCTCAGGTCCCTTCCGACTCTACCAGCTATGAAACTGAAACTCTGACAGAAACTTGTTTTTGCTGCAGCATTAGGCAGTTAGCAGCAGTTTTTATCTGTTGCTCTCTGGCATAAGCTACAGCCACCAAGGCACTGAATATCTGGCCTTTAGATTCTGTCTCAGAGGTCTAAAGTGGGGCTGGTAGGTCTCAGACGGCCTCCACACTCTTCCTAGGCATATGCTTCAAAGGTCTTGGTATGATGGTCTTAGGGATCCATACAAGCAGATTCATCAGGCGCTTGACTAGACCTCTTAGGTGTACACCATGATGCAGAGGATCAATAGTTGCCTACTACTCCATAATGGATATTCTTTTGAGGAGTTGGAATCCAGGTTTCATGGTATGCAGCTCAATCGAGAGGAATCGATTACTACTACTGAATTCAGAATGCAAAACTGGGTTTGTTTTTGTTTTTTAACAGGAGCCCCTGGTGATACAGCTTGAAGAGCCAGGGCCCCTTACATTAGCCATGTGCCAGTTCCTTACAGAGATGCAGGAAACAAAAAAGGGAACTGTTGCTCCGAAGGAACTCTTTGCTCAAGTTTGTAAAAAGTGAGTATCTGCGTAATGCACTTTATAGTGGGATTGGAAAAATAAAAATATACTTGAGTTAATCAGGTGGTAGTTCTACTCTCACCAAAAATGTTTTCTGCTAGCATGAGTGCAATAGAAAATAACTCATGCATGTGATACTTCCAAACTTTTTCAAAGAAAGCAGCAGGGGCCAAAATATAAATGAGTAAATTTGGAGTGAAAGAAGCAAAATAAGACTATATACTATTAAACGTCATGTTTTTCCGTTGTTCCCATATAAATGCACTAATTACTAAATGCTTAAAAATTTGCCTTAATCTCTTACTGCAAAATTAAAAATGCTTTGCATCTCTTAATATGCTATGTCATTCTCGTTTTGTTTTAAACAGAGCAATACGTTTTAAAGGGTACCAACAACAAGACAGTCAGGAACTGCTCCGTTACTTACTTGATGGGATGAGAGCAGAAGAAATCCAAGTAAGTACTTGTGTTGTGGCAGTGCAAATGTTGTGTCTGTATTCAACAGAGCATCTAAATCAGTAGGCTTATGGGAAGCTTTCTGTCTTTAGTGTATATTCTTTGGTATTATGTAGTGCACATGGCAGCCTATAAGTAATTTTTTTGCATACCAAATTAAATGATGTTAAGTTCTAGCCTTGAGTACATTTGTAATGAATTTTTAATTCCTATCCCATCTAAAATGTAATTAACTATCCATTTAGTGTAGTGCTACATATGTATGACTGTGTGATTTAACTTCAGGATCTTGAGTTAAGTTAGTCACATGATTTTTCTTTATCCACTCTTTCCAAATTAAGCCAGTCCATCTTGCACAATCTGTCTAAGCTTCCATGACTAGGCTGCTGTAACGAAGTGTTGTACCAAAACCTGGCTACTCCTTAGAGTACAAAAAAGTACATATCTGCTGTTTGTAAGAAGAAAAAACATTATGTATATTTTGATCAAAATGGAATTGCAGTTTTGGGAGAAGGGTATTCTGGTGAATCTTGAAGTTTTTCTCTCTTGGGGTTAGTTGTTTGTTTAGTTTGGTATAATGAAGTTAACAGGCTCAGCTGGGCCCGTACTGAATTCTGTGGGTTAACATTAAAGTAAATACCTTACATGAAAGCCTGAATCCTTCAGAGAGGGAATATTAATAAATTCACCCAGTGCTTTATGGGGGCGGGGAGGAATGAAAAAAAAAAACAAGATTTGGAGCTCGGGCTGTTTGAAGAGTTTTTTTTTTTTTATAAAAGTGTCCTGATAAAGCAAATGATTCCTGTGCATGTTTTATCCATTGTTTTCATTTGGGCCTTGGTTTGTAGAGTGCCTTATTCTCAGACTGGTCACTTCATGCTAAGGAGGCTCTAATGTAGGGCATATTTCATGCATTTTATAAATAAACATCTTTCTTCACCGATTATTAATTTGAAATGCTTAACTAAATATATGTTTAGGAATTATGAAAAGATAATTTCTTATAATAGAACATCTATTCCAGGGGTCAGCAACCCCTGGCATGAATGGCACACGAGGCCATTTTGCTCAGCATGACGCATCCAGTCCAGGCTCTGGGCAGCTGCCAGCAGCCATAGAATCTGGGCTGCTTGTAGCGGGGAGGTTGCAAGTCCTGCTGCAAGCAGTCTGGGATCCATGGCAGGCAGCAGCTGTGAAGAGCCCTGGCAGGATGTGGCAGGCAGCTGTGAAGCTTGCAGGTGGCTACACTAGGGTCCAGAGTCCCAGCCCAGCTCATTGCTGTTTTGCGCCTCGGAGACCAGTGCAGGGAAGGAGCCGGGCCTTCACTCTACTGCATGGGGCTACATGCCTTCAAAGCCTGGCATCCCCACAGGTGCAGAAGGGGAGTAAGGGGTGCACGTCCCTGTCCCCATATTGCCAGGCCTTCCTATGAGTGCAGCGGCCCTACATAGGAAGGCTCTAGCTAGGTGGCTGCCCTAGGTGGTCCCAGGGGAACAACTCCTCCAACACCCTAGCTCTGCTAGGCTGGGCCGAGCTATGCTGCCAGCCCCCACTTTCAATTCTGCTTCTGCTGCACTGAACTGGTAGGTGGGCTGCTGCTATGAGGTAGCACAGACCTCAGCCATGGCCCTGCCCGTTGCAGCCCAGGGGGTCCTGGCAGGGTCTGTGCTGCCTCTGCATGTTCGGCCAGTGCCCAAACTGTGGTGGAGAAGGGGTGCCCCTTCCCTCCCTGTGCCCTGGTGCCTTCCATGCTGTGCCCCTGCAGCCACTGCCAACAAGTAAGGCCAGGGTTTTGGACCCCAGTGCAGCTGTTTCCAGGCTTATAGCTGCCTGTTACAAGCAGCCTGAGCTCTGTGGCAGGTAGCAGGGGCCTTACAAGAGCCTGGGCTGCTCAGAGGAGGCAGCCATAAGCCTGCAAGCAGCTGAACCGGGATCTGGAGGCCCAGCCTCCCTTACTGCTGGCAGTTGCTGCCCATGTGCCTCAGGGAGCATGGCAGGGATGGGGTTGTGCTGCCATGACAAGGATCAGGCGCTTCAACTCCCCCGCTTTCCACCCCTGGCATGACATCTTCAAAGTCCAAGTTGCCAGTTGTTTTGGCGCTCAGGCCAAAAATGTTGTCACCCCCTGATCTGTTCACTTTTATCTTTCAGCGAGTAAGTGTTGGACTACTTAAGATGTTGAATGTCTCTGATAGACAAAATGAAGAACTAAAAAAGAAAATTAAAGGTAAAATTCCAATTCATTAGATGTTCTGATAATTGAAACTGTAATGCTGCATTAAAATAACTGCATTTTTAATAATCTAACACACCAGGTTAGAGGTGTAGTAGTTTAAAAAATGTATTTTGAAAGTTATGATTATCCTATTTATTCAAAAGATCTGTTTGTTTATTGTGAGTGAGATGCAGTAACATAGCCCTTACAACAGTGCTTCTCAAACCTTTTCCTCGGTGTGACCCCATTTATGGCCCCATTTTCTCAGGATGGTCCTCTACCCCTGCAACCTCATCCACTGATGTTGCCATGACCCACAGTTTGGGAACCGCTGCCTTAAGGCAACTTGCTATGGTTCCTGTGGTTTGAATTTGAACTTTTGCTCTGGGTTCATCCAGTGGCCCAGTTGACCAAATATAAATGTATATCTGGCTATTTGGGTTGAGAAGTAGATACCATTAGCTATAGAGACTGAAGTGCCTTAAACATACTGGCCTTATAGGGTTGCTATACTTAAAAGGACATTTGATCCTGGTTATCCTGAGTAAAATGAGCAGATTTTGGCCACATTTTACACTAATTTTAGTGCTTGATGTCTTATCTGAGATCATGTAACCAGTTAATCTGTGTACCTAGCAAATGGATTACAACAGGAAGTACTCATCCACCACTAGTAGCCCATTATTACTGTGAGTAAAATTTTAAGCAGCAGTGCACTGTAGTGTTGCACATCATCTAGGATAAAAAATGAACAGGCTTTCTGTTTCAAAATACCTACTGAGTTAAAAGTCCTGACACTCAGTCAATGAACCAGAATTGATTTTACAGGTGTCCTAATGACCAGCTCAGTGTTGTTTAGTTTGAGAAGGTTGCTAAATTAAAAATGATCAGCTATACTAATTTTATGAAGATAGAGAGGGAAGGAAGGTATCTAAGAATTAGGTAACCTCTCCTCCTCTCTTGCCCACCTCTTCCCTCACTCAAAGACATTATTTTATTCTGTAAAGCAATTTATTTTTCCTCCAAGACAACTTAACACAAAGCAAAACTGCACTCTTCAAATCTTATACATGGCGTTCTCACTGTTGGTAATTCAACATACCAAATCCAAAGCAGTCATTACGATAATGTTGTTATTGCATCTAGTTTATATTGTAAACTTTCTCATTTTCAGAGTATGAAAAGAAAAAGGGGATACAGACTTTTGTGGACCGGATCTTTGGTGGAGAATTAACTAGCACAATAATGTGTGAGGAGTGCAGAACTGTAAGTGAACTATCTATTTTGAATAGTCAAAAGACCACGTCTTATTATATAGAAAAAGCAAGAAATAATGTTATGGACAGGATCTATTAGATAAGGATTTATGAACTGATATCAGCTTAACTCAGGAGGAGCTATACATTTCTCATATGAAATTTGACAGAAACATGGTCTGATGTACTACAAAGCTACTCTTTTCTCTGAAAACTTGATGGTGGATGATTGCTGAATGCTTGGGGAGGATAGCGTAAAAGACTTCTTTTTTTTCTTCCAGTTCTAGAAAGCTAAACGTAGAATTACGACTGTTAGCAGGAACTGTGACTTTGCATTCAGGTTCCTGTTCGTAAATGTGATTTTTTTTTTTTTTTTTTTTTTTTTTTTTTTTTTTTTTTTTTTTTTTATGATCACATAAGATCACGTTTAGAATGCAGTTCCATAGATAAAAAATAGTATAGACTTTTTGAAGGTAAGGTGTGTAGTGTTATGTTTCTGTATCTGTTTGTTTTTAAGTGCCTAAAGTTATGAGAACTCAGAATTCCAGGAGTTGCTGGTGCTCAGCACTACTCAAAATCAGGCCATTTATTTGTCTGTATCTGGACTTTACCTACCCAGAGTTCAGAGTTCATTTTAATCCTTGGCCCTAACTTTTGTTTAGATATCTAACAAAGAAAAATCGTGATGATATTACTTCTAATGATATTAAGTAAAATCTGTTTGCTTAAGGTGTCCTTGGTCCATGAGTCTTTCCTTGATTTGTCACTTCCTGTATTAGATGATCAGGTAAGAATCTTTTTTTTACTACCATCTTTGTGCTGCCAGTTCAGCACTATTATTTGGATGATAGAGAAATAATTTAAAGTCATAATAATAATTGCTTATAAATCTACACGAGAATAATGGGAGAGTAAGAGTTGATGTGAGGAGTACAAGTTATGCCTGCATTTGCTCTTCTTGGCAATTCGTATCATGGTGGTGGAAACAGGTGAACAAACCACCAGAGGTGGTATGTCATTTACTCCTCCTAAAGTAGACAGCATTTTGATCAGGGAATGAAATTTGCTATGCTGGAAGAATGTCTCACTGTTGTGAAAGACTGGCTTATAAAGACTAAGTGTTCAAGTATTCATAATTCAGTTTCAAGAATCTCCCATTTAAATAATCATATGACAGTGTGAATATCCATGTATTTCTGAGACAAGCTAGATGACACCTATTTTTCAGTTTCTTGCAATTTTTGTGTTGATACAATAAGATGAATTACGGTAGGTTAGAAAAGTACAGGCAGTCTTCAGACTTACAATGCAGTTGGTTCCTGAAAACCACATCTGAGTTGAAATGTCATAAGTCGGAACCAGTTTTCCCATAGGAAGAGTTGTAAAAGGAATTTACATTTATAACTCTTGATACAGCTGCATCCAGCTGGTAAGTCTATTGTGGGGAAAGGGGAAAGGGGGGAGGGGCCTGCAGTGAGGGAGGGGCTGATGCTGGGGCAAGCACTGCCCTGCTGGGGCTGGGCAGGTGCGGGACTGAGCTGCAGCTCATGGTGTGGGGGGGAGTGGCACAGTCCCACACCATGCAGCGCTCATCCCAGCCCTAGTCCCTTCTTCACTGTAGGGGGTATTGATTTGCCTCCCCATGCCCCTTCCCTTCCCCCTCCCCGTCAAAACCCATGTGTGGTTCATGACGTTTGTTGTAACTCGAAGTCATAAGTCGAGGACTGCCTGTAATGTGAATGTAGAAGGGAGGCAGTCAACCTGTGGGGAGCAACTGTGTGTGGTATGCAGGAGATGAGGCAGGGGACAGGCAACACAGTGGCAGATAGAGCAGAAAGAGTAGCAGATCAGGAGTGGCACTTGAGGGTGCGGGGCTATTTTGTAGCACATTTGCCTAAGCCCACTACATTAGAACCTGGGTTATCCATATCTATGTGGTCACAACCCACTTGGTTCACAGTAGATTGGTGAATTAAAGGCAAACTGCAGAGTTGTTTGTTCTAAAAGGCGCTGCTTTGCCACTCAACTGGAACTTGTCAGCAGTCCCGTGTACCTGCTGGGTGAAGACTTTGATATGAAAGTCTCAACAAAAAACTAGATCACCTCAGTACCCCCCACACAGATATGCTATCTATGTATGACACCAAGATGGTTCATAAGCCCTTACCTTTTGTGAGGGCCACAGAACCTACCTCTGCAGACTAACAGGTTCTTTATAACTGATGAATCTGAAAAGTCACCACAGGCTGGTGACCAAAATGAAAGTTAAAAGTGTTTTCTCTCTGTCTGCACCTCCTGACACATGTGGATACAAACAAACTGCATAGAGCTATCTGTCTTCATGTTAACTAGCAAATAAAGGGTCTGATTCTGGAAACACTTATTGAACATGAATAGGTTAATTGAAGCAGATGTGGGTTTTCTACAAAATTTTGAAATGAAAATTTTTCTGGAAAATTGTCCAATGCCCTAAGTAGAGCATGATCTGAGTTCGCACATTTATTTGACTAATATTTAGTAAACAAAACTTTAAAAAGTACTCCCTTGTTAATTTTATGTTCCAATAGCCACAAGTATTTGAACTGAAATATTTGATTAGGAAAAAAATTAAGTACAGCACACTTAATGTGGTCTAAATGTTGTATTCAAACAAATTCAAAGCTTTACGTGGAAATAAATTATGTAAAGACAGTACACAATAGCATGCACTTCCCTTACATTGTCTGTTTTAAATTTAAGAAGGAAAACGAAGGCACTGAAAACTATTGACACACTAATGTTAGCACACCCAAAGTACTGTGCATGACATGCTGTGGTTTTCCACTCATCTACTTTAACTCTCTTCCACTGAAGTCATTGCTGCACCTCCAGTTTCACTGTTGCTATCTGTAGAATCACTTGCACTACTTGTTAGTTCCATCTGAGACAAATCTGATTCAGAACTACTTGAACCACATTCTCTTTCGCTAAAGGATGGTTTTATCAATGAGTCTATGGGCATGGGCAACTTATCACACTGCATCTTCTTCACTAATTGTGCTTCTGACTGATTCTCCAAAAGCAAGCGATTTTGAGAAATGGAAACAAGCTTAGCGGTGTATTTATTTGTTAGTCTATTCTTCCTTTTTGTCTTGATTGAGCTGAAAGCCTTCCAGTTCCGTTCACAAGCAGCCACCGTTGGTGGAATGCTTAGGATCCTTAGTGCAATCCTGGACAACGGTCGGGTGTTACAGTATCCCTTCCACCATGTGAGGAGACATATGCTCTGCTGCCTGCCAAGCTTGCCTAATGTATTGGTATCCATTCATTGTTACTAATGATTTTATGAAACAATGAATTTTTAGAAATGGAAAATTTCCCAGAAAAACAAAGCACTAGAAAATTTTCCACCCCACATCTGTGCATCGAAGACATTCTAAACTATCCCAAATATTTCTTTTCTTTGTTGAACTTAATGAGATTCATATCTATAAAATCTGAGTGTTGATATTGTGCTTTTCAAATGCACAGGGCTTGGTTCTGCTGGTTCTTTTGGCATTAATATAACAATGAATCTGTTCATGGCACAAGAGCAACAGGATTGGGCTCCTGGATCATGTTTATTATGTGTTGTGCTGAGTCAAAAAATTCACTTCTTACTTTGGACCAGATCTGGGTAACAGAACTCCTTGCAGGCTGGATCCATCCCACTACGTGCACTGGCCCCAGAGGTGGTGGTGGCAGTTTGAGTGACTTCAGCCAGGTACCCCTTAACAGAGCTGGAGCTACTGATTGCCATGTCCCCCTGGATTCTGCAACAGCCTGCTACCCCCTGCCCACATCCCCAATTTCCAGTGACCAGCAGGCTGGATACAAAGGCTCCATAGGCTGGAGCCAGCCTATAGGCCATATGTTTGACACTGTGTTACACTGCTTAATAAGTCATCTCACTCTGAAAAACTTTTCAATAACATACACAGTGCTGTGTAATTTTAAACCTTTAATTTTATATTGATAAAATAAAATGTCTCTCTGAAGCTTGTCATGGTACCTTTGTTATGATTTTGCTTTCTTCAAGAGTACTAAAAGTACAAAAGAAAGAAATACTAAAAAAGCAAAGGAAAAGGAGACTGATGAGGAAGATGACAAACATAATGACAGTTATATGAAGGAGCGGGAGGATCCTGGTGCCAGTAAGCACCACCAGAAAAAAGCAAAGAAACAGGCTAAAAAGCAAGCCAAGGTTGGTTATTTGTCAGGGGTGGGGTGTGTCCCAGGGAAGAAGGGGAATAAAGTACTCAATATTATTCAGCTTACCTTGAGATGTAAAATAATCTGCTCATTACTTTTTTTGCTTAGTCTGTTTTATGAGTCGGGGGAATAATTGCATGAGGACAGTTACAAATTTCTCCCAACCCAATGGCAAAGCTGTAAGAAGCAAAAATTATGCATTTTACTTGTAGAGCTGTAGCACTAAGCATTCACTTTCCTGGGTAGTGTTGGAGTGAGATTGTAGCTCTGGCTTTCCTCCTGTCAAGTTACTGCAAAAAAAAAAAAAAAAAAAGCAGGAGGGGGGGGGATGTTCCTGGTGTACAAGTGTGAAAACATGCTGGGGACACGAACTTGGGTCTGGATTGCGAGAGGTATTTACTAACTGGAAGAGTGATTGGGGATATAGGGGTGGAGAAAGCTGTCCAAGTAGCAGAGCGAGAATGATGCTGGACACTCCAACTTTTAGCTTGAGGGTCATAAATAATTTTCCCCGCTTTAGATGAAGCTTCTATTGTTGATAACCATTTTTAAGAATATATTTCCTAAAGAAAGCGCTTAGCAGATTAAAATATTGCAACTCTTTTTATATCCTTTTATAATGCAGTTTATATTATAACCTACATATATGGATTTGCAGAATCAGCGTCGGCAGCAAAAACTTCAAGGAAAGGTGCTTCAGCTAACAGAAGTGTGTGTCACAGAGGAATCTGAAGAAAACTTAGAAAATAAGAAAGAAATAAAGGCAGAAGAAATGAACTCTGAAGTCACAGACTTGAAGCAGGAGGAGGAGTCTTCAAATCAGTGTAAAGAAGTATATTTAAATCAAAAAGACTTAAATAATAAAGAGAACTGTGCAGATTCACAAAGTGAGCACGAAAACATAGGAAATCCAGAACAAGAAGGTTTAGAAAATGAAAACAATGTAGCTGACCCTTTGGGAAACTTAGTATCTACTGCAGAGTACATCAGTGGACTTGATGATCTGCCTTTTGAGGAAGATGATCATGGAGAAGATGATCATACACTTACTACTAGTATGTCAAAACTACAGTTGGACACTGCTTCTGACAGTGATATGGATACTTTGGATGACTTTGATACTGCTCAAACAAAGATACGTGAAGTGGTGAATGAGGACCCAGAAACAGCTTTTTGTACTCTCGCAGACAGGGAAGATCTAAATATAGAAGAAGGTTCAATCCATCTTTGTTTGTATCAGTTTACTTGTAATGAGGAACTCAGTGAAACCAATAAACTGCTCTGTGATGTATGTACAGAAAGGCAATATGGACCAACAAATAATGGAAAAAGTATGATAACTAAATTTAAAGAAGAAAACGTTTAAATGCGTCTGTATATCCTGTAATTTCCCTGAAGTGTATGGTGTATGCATTTTAAAAGGGGGTTTGCACAGATAGTTAGTTAGTTTCTCTTGAGCTAGTTTTTAAAGGCCAAATTGTGAGCAGCTTACTCTTTACTTAGTGTTCCTTTTAACTTCACTGGAGATATTCCTAAATTCTAACCTGTGTAGAGAAGAGTTCACGCAGCTTTTTGGGTATGGTCAATAGTAAGATTGAATGTGAAACCCTTTTTTTTAATTTTGTTTTTTTAAGGCTATATGAATAAATGCAGGAATGGTTGTCTAGTATATACAACTTAAGTGTTAAAACTGCTGGAGAACCTGAGTTATGTAATAACATGTTTCAGGGGTGTAGGTTGTAGCCATGTTGGTCTAAGGGTGTAGGCAGACATGGTTCTTTGGGTAAATCTGGTACCTTTTACTAGACCAACTAAAACATGTTGGGATAACATCCTGCAATTTTTCCCTAAATTAATAAAAGCACCATACAGCATCTAACTGCAGAAGTCTTAGAGGAACTTGTTAGAATTAATTCTGTATGAATTGCTGCTGATGAGACTTGATAAGCTCTCTTAACTTTTTAAACAGGAATAGCATGCCAGGAAATAGCAGGTTGTAAAGGCTTTTAATTTTGGAGAGGAAACTTTGATCTAAATCTATTGCAATACTGGATTCTGCTAAATTGTTAGTTTATACATAATTGTTACTATAATTTACTGTACACTAGAGACTTTTGATGTTAGTGTACTGTTTTTGAATGGCTAATGAGCTATATTCATTCTTTCTTTCAGGTGAAAAGAAGCCTGTTTACACTAATGCTAAAAAGCAAATGCTGATCTCTCTTGCGCCTCCAATTTTAACACTTCACTTAAAGAGATTTCAACAGGTATTCTTAACTCAGGATTTAGTATTTCTAAAGTGAATCTGGGTTCTTAAAGAATGTTACAGTATATATGGATCTTTCTTTTCTAATGTTGTTTCTTGAACTAGAACATTCCTTTCCACTGTTAGAAAAAATACATAGGAAATACCCCTGCTGTATTTATTCATGATTTACTGATATTATTTGGTGTAATAGTTCTTTTTTGTCTCTTTGCTGACATTCAAGTCCATCATGCCTCTCTCCACTGCGGCGGGGGCGGGGAAGGGTGTTTCCCACAGCCAATCTCATGCACCATAAAAGTGGCCACGCTGGCACCTGCCCCTCTGCCCACCAGCTAAATGGGGAGCACAGCCTGATGGGGTGCACTGGTGCACTCGGGGGGTGCATGTGCACCCCTCTGCACCTCCTACATGTCACCCCTGAGTCCATTATACTGGAGCTGGTAGCATAGAACCCAACACTGAAAACTATAGAAACAGTGGTAAGTTAGAAAGGAAGAGAAGGCAGTCAACTGAAAAGCACTGCTGTAAAAGTTTAGTTACACAAAGCATATGCTCTGGTCAAACAATTAGTAGAGTAGAAGGATACCTAGGTAAAGAACAAGGAACTGTGCATGTAATCTAATTCACACAACCTAGCAGATAGGGTAAGGAGCAGAAAGCAAAGCAGCAGAAGGGGATCAGAGGGTACTCAGGGAGGTTGTGGGACTCACTTGTGGCACACCTGCCAAAAGGGTTGGCATCCACTGATCTAATGGGAACATGATTATTTTTAAGAACTTAAAGTTTCAACTTTAGGATGCAATGAGCTGTGGGATATTGGGCCTTTTACCACTTCCAGTCCATCACATAAAACCCTTTCATTTGGACTAGAACCTTTTCCCTTTTTTAATTTTAATAATTGCTGAGAAGTTCTCCATCCATGCAGTGCAGATCCAAGTTATACTGTGAAGCAGTGTAAGGAACAATTGGGGAAAACAGTTATGGAAACATAGCCATTGGAAGAATATGCATTTTTTTAAGCTCACGTGAAGGTGGGGTTGGAGAGGCCTTTAAAATGCTGGCATATTTTAAACTTATGTCTAAACTGTAAAAAAATAAATAAATAAATAAACAAAAAAACCAAAAAAACAAACCAAAAACCAAAAAACCCTTGCTCTGGCCATGGTTTGTGTGTCAGGATTTAAAGTCATGACTTTTTTTTTGTTTAATCCTACTTTTAGGCTGGATTTAATTTACGAAAAGTTAACAGGCATATAAAGTTTCCAGAAGTAATAGACTTGGCTCCTTTCTGTACAGTTAAATGCAAGGTAAGTAAAAAAAAAAAAAGAAAAAAAAATCTTTGGAAGTCTCCTTTCCTTCTTCCCTCAAGTGATTTTGTTCAGTTAGTTGGGCCGATATAACTGGTCTTTTTCAGAGACTGGCTTGGTGTTGAAACTAAATCCTCTGTTACTTAAAGTGCCCTCTAACCTATCTCAGCCTCTGAGACAACCTGTGGCTAAATAGGATTGGCTGCAAGTAGGCACAAATAAGCTTGTGATTAAAGCTTTTTTTCAAGCGTATTGATTCTTAGGCATAGTAAGTTGGTCAGTGAAGATTAGCAACACAAACATCCTCTGAAAGCTGTTCTGATTTTACACAATGAGATTGGAAGAGACACCAGTTAAGTTGGCATCCTTCTATTTCTACCTTGCTCATAACATAAGCAAAACTTTCACTTCTGCAGAATGTGGCTGAAGGAAATTCAAGAGTACTGTACTCTCTCTATGGGGTTGTTGAACATAGTGGCACTATGCGATCTGGCCACTACACTGCCTATGCCAAGATGAGAGCTCTGAACAACCATCTTTCTGATCTTGTCCTTCATGGAGAAGTTCCCCAAGGTAGGCATGAGTAGTCTAGCTTTAAATAGATTCCTGTAGGGTGGTAATAGCTTGTAATATTGTACGTCTCACTCTTAAAATTCTCTGTTCCACAGCTTCAGAAACTGAATCTGCAAAAGGACAGTGGTTTCATATCAGCGACACCCATGTGCAAGCCGTGTCTACTTCTAAAGTGCTGAGTTCACAAGCGTATCTCTTGTTTTATGAGCGACTGCTTTAACAAATATGAGAAAAGCCACCTGACAGAACACTTCATGGATTTTAAACTGATTTAAAATAAAGTGATACATTGAAGAGAACTGCTCTCAGTCATAGTCTATTAGACTTGAAGCTACTGTAAACAATTTCAGAAATCCCAACGTTACCTAGAAGCACTAACTGCTGCCATGACTGAATGATACTTCTCCAATAGCTGCACTGGTTTTCCAATAAAACCACTTTATGGTCCTAAGTTACAGCTTCAGATTTGGAGTCATTCATTTTCAGTAATGGCTATTCTGCTGGCAGTGAACAAATGTATGCTTTTGAACTCCTCCCAGTTTCTTGGTTTAATATGCCAGTGGTGTTTGATCCCAATTTCAAAAATTTGTATCATGGGTCCTGTTACCCTCAAAATCTCTAGAAGTCACTGCTTACTTAGTTTCTCCCTCTCCAGTCAGTACCTCTAAGTTTAGGGCTGGGGACAGACATAATTTTAAGCAGTATTTAAAAGGGGAGGAAGGGACTGGCTGTATGCATCAGCTATTTAACAGCTGAAACGTAAATCTTTTCCTACATAAAAAAGAAGCTGTAACTTAAACCTGTTCTGTTCACATTTAAAATTGTATTGGTATAGTTCTACTGTATTGCATATACTACTACACTAATATAATAACATTATAGTACTGTTTATACTATTATATAGTCTATACCAGCAGTTCTCAACCTTTTACACTGTACAGCCCAGGTAAAAAAAAGTCCTGGTCCCACCAGCTGAAGAGCGGGGGAACATCCCCACTGGTTGAGAGAACCTGATCTATACCACTACCAGGGTGGATAAAAATAGATTGAAATAAAAAAAAATTAAAAATTGGATTTTTTATTTAATCTTGATTTTCTTTACAGATGCTTTTTAAAAAGAATAAATCTATACAAGGATAGCTTTAGTTTAAGACATGTTAAAGCTCAAAGATATAATGGAATAGAGATCATAACTTCTAATTATATACTATTTGAGACAATATTTTCATGTAGCCTTTCTAGAAAAGTTTTATAAATAGGTCACAACAGGCTACAGACTATATTAGGGGCCCAATTTTACAAGGTTCCCAGAGGCTCCTCTTTAAATTACTAAAGATTAAAGAAAACCACTTTAACCAATGGTAGAACCTGTTTACCATTGCTGAGTCTCAGAAGTGCTCTGTCTAGAAGATCCCATTAAGCATTTCTGTGATGCTTAGTTTCAGTTCTCAAATTCTGGATTTACATCTCCAGAGAGATGTATCCTTGTTAACAGCAGTATATGGCAGTAACAGACCTGATTACCCCACTCATCAAACCCTCCTGTGTCTCTGCAAGTTTGTGTACAGAATCAAGCTCTTACTTTTCTTAAAACTGTACCTTCGGAGAAGTTAAATGAATAAAGAATAACAAACAAGAAGAATGCACTTTTTGCAGAAAACAACACTTAAATTGAGGACTAGTGATTTAAATCAAGTCCACCTAACTACTACTCTAACATTAACAGTGTCATCTGTTCATGCCCTACTTTCACAAATAAGATGTTTTGCATTTAATTCAACATGAAATGTGTATGAGTTAACCACTGTATGATTTAAATACAACTTTAAATTCTAATCCACATGAAATTGGGTAAGAACTAGGGATAGCACCAGTTTTGGGGGGTTTTTGAGATGGAGGTCAACTATTTTAGGCCTCCTAATTTTTAAATAGTCCTTGATAATGAGAGAAAAGAATGCTTTGTATTCAAAACTTTTGGGGTTTTTTATTTACATCTCAGTCCTTATTTAGCTAGGACTTGCATTAACAGCTCTGCATGTTTCTTCCTTCTTTTAGATAGTTTGCTTGCTCTGTTCTTCAGACCTCTCTTAGTAAATTCTAGCCACATCTCTTACAAGATTTAACTACTGTAGATATTTTTAAGATAGAAGCTAATGGCTCTACAAAATACATCTCAAGTGAAAAGCTACCACTATGAATAGCTGGGCAACTCTGCTGTATATTATTTCGAGAATTCCAATAGAAGTGCTTAAAAAACTCTTTCAATGTTTGCAGTTTTAACACAGGAGGAAACTTTGATTAACCTAAAACAATAAAAAAAAAAAGGTTGGTGCAAGGTGAAAAATGGAGCCCTGTCTCCACCTGCCCTGCGGAGCAGAGCACAACCCAGTGGCGGGCAGCTAGGACTAGCTTCCTAGAGCGCAGCCCTGGCTCCGCCCGCCTTGTGGAGCACAGCCCAGGGCATGCAGATCCGGGAGCACAAGCTTGCTCCCATGCCCTCCTGGACCAGCAGCAGGAGCCGACAGAAAAGCCACCAGAAAAGTAGCTCCCAGACCAGCAGTGCAGTGGCAGGAGTCCCCCTCTGAGTCCTGTGCCTTCCTACCCCTGCTGGACAGCTTGTCCTAGCCACTGTCCCAGCTCCTCCCTTGCTGTGGGGGGTGTTGATCTGCCAGCCCCCACACTCCAGTGCCCCTTCCCTCTCCCTTCCGCCCACAACAGACTTACCAGCTGGAGGCAGCTGTGTCCAGCAGCATCGAGGACTGCTGCCTGTATAGTCTACAGCCGAATCTCTCCAAATAGATTTGGAGGCTTCTGATTTGATTCGGACCTTTTAATGGGTCTCCCGATTCAATTTGGATTCGGCTGCTGAATCGGGCTAAATCTCCAAATTGAAATCAGCTACTGAAGCTTTGTACAGCCCTGATGTCCAGCACTTTACTGATTCCTCCCCCCCACCCCCTGAATTCAAGATTAAAATCACAGATGCCAGTTTGTTTTTTTTAATATTAGGAACACAGGAGTTATGTTAGTTATTCAAGAGGCAAGGGTTTTTTTTGAGTAGTATCTTTTACTGAACCAATTGCACGCTAGGGATAAAATTAGGACTTTGCATTCAGATGCTTGTCTAATGAGAATGCCTTGCATTTGAAAACATATCTAACTTTATCCCAGCCATGCAGTTGGTCCAATGAAAGATACCACTCAAAAAAAGCCTTGCCTCTTGCTTAATTCCTGGACCATCAACACAGCTACAAAATCCCCACCACACTACCAGAACATAAAGAAGTGCTTTAAATAACTCAAGTCAGATTAACACTTAGAAAGCAAAATCAGTTTCTCTTGCAATATAAAGAGAAAACAAGGCTAAAAGATTATTTAATGGAACAAACCGTCTAACAAATTTTATATTGCAAGTGCATTTATTGACGTGGTAGAGATTCTGCACTTTTTACTAGACAGTCTCATAACTTAATGTGAGGAATAAGACATCAGAACATGCCCCAACTGGAGTACTACAAAACACACACAACCCTATTTTATTTAGGAAATACAGTTAAACTGTTCAATCATTTTGGTCTTCATCCCAATCTTTCTTTCCTGATGGAGGTTTGGGTCCACCAGCCGGTTTTGCCATGATGATCTTAAAAAAAAAAAAAAACCAAAAAAACATTACATTAACTATTTGGGATTTTTGTGGCCTACATCATGCACTTAAATCCTCATTCACTAAACTCATGCAGGTTCAATATTTTTACACCCTTACAAACTCATGAATGTGTCTTATTATTTGTATATTAGCCAACAATTCAAAAACTTCCTTGGTTACATCTTTAATAACTGGCAATGGGATGGTCAGCAGGTGACACAAAAGAACCTGTTAAAATCTCAGGTTTGCATGCAACTTACAGCCTTGCCACTAGAAAAAAATATTATCTAAACAGTTTGCAGAATACAAACTAGCGAGTAGGATATATGCAAGATATTTTGAGAAGTGTTTAAACACATTTTAAAACTAGGAACTGTTTACACTTAAATCTCTATCTCCAGGAATCAGAATTTCACAGCATGACATAGGCTGCAAGTTATTTCCTGCTACAGGTTAATTTTAAACAACTGTTGCTGTAATACAGTAAAAGCTAGAACTTTGGTCTACTTGTTCTACTTACCCCATAGTAATATTGAAGTAATTCAAATTAAAGTACAATTTATGGAAGACCACAAACAGATGGTTAGACAGTGACACTACCCATTCAAGTGCTCTTGAAAGCAAGTGCAAGATTACTTTTGTGACTGTAAATGCACTCATGCAAAAAAACCTCTCTAACAGCAAGTTGCACTGTACCTTACTGCACACTATTCTGCAGTTTCATCTTTCCAGTCATCCTTATCCCAATGGCCTTGTTTGGGGGCTTTTGGACCACCTGCTGGTTTTGCCATAATAATCTACACAAGTTATAAGCAAATATATTATTTATAATATTGCTTAAAATACCACATCATTTTAATTACCAAGAACCACACTGAATTCTCCTTCCATTTTAAACCATAGGAAGTACTTTCATTAATGAAAAATGGAAGCCATCTTCTACTGAGATAAGATATGCATCTTCTTTAACTCTTAGCAGAACTGAAAACTTCATTGTCACAAGTGAAAAGAGCAAGAAACCACAGGCCAGAGATGAAAGCAAACATGATCATCTCACAGAGTGCAGTTACATGCTCCACTGTTTCAGGACCTGAATACAAATAATGCATCTTCAGGTTACCATTTTGTTTGTAATGCCTTGCATACTTTACAAGAAGGTCTCATAGGCATTCTACACAGTAAGACAACCATTTCAATATTATTGCTCCTAAGGGCAGATTTTCAACCTACCTGATCTACTCTGAGCACAGTTATTGCAGCATTTGTAGCCAGCTTGATGGCCCAGTGTTTTCCAAGGTATGTGTCTAATACACCAGCTTCCAACATATCCTTCACAGCTGCAACCTCAGCCTGTCACCAGAAAAAAAATAATTCAAAAAATAAAATCTCTTCAAAAGTTCTCACCTTTTTCCCCTCACTTCAGAGTAGATCTTCCTGCATTTTCCTGAACACCAGTTGTCTAATGGATGTTAATGAAATAGTGCTTCTTCCTTGATTTTATGTTCTTCTAACAAATAAGATTTCCAACCAACTTAAATAAATAAATGGAGTTACCAGAAGCACCTCCCCCAGAGTAGAGCATAGCTTCATTTCACCTACACAAAACTATGCCCACCCTGTTTTTAATGCTGGTTTATCTGCTGTTGAAGAACTACAACTTTCCTATAAGCTGTCCCTTATTTATGTGGTAATGCAATTCTTATCCATTAGGTGTTTAATGGATTGGACACTGTTAGCACACCACCAACCACTATAGCAGCACCTTATACATCAGCTTATACATTATTCCACACGGCAGCTTCTCCTCAGTAAAAGAAATCACACTCGGGCGTCTTCCATAAAAATGAGCACATTTTTCAACCCTTTTGGCAACCAGCTAGTGACCATGGAAACAGGATTGAGTGGTCCGGAAGCTCCCAGTTACGAACTGCCATGAAGATGACAGTTACAAGGTCATCTCACACTTGGATGAGGCAGGAGTACAATCTGGCAACTGCAACAGTGACTGCACAGCCCTCTTCAGGATTCTCTCTGCTTACCCCACATGGGAAGGGAGCTAGAAAAGGTGTCCTAAACACAGTCTGTCTATCTTCTTCCTGGCTGGAGAACCACATCCAGTGGGATCACCTTTACTGAGGTCAAAATCAACCAAGACACACATTCAATTTTGGGACCTGAAACATCAGGACCTTCAGGGACAATTGCAACAGTGAACACCCAGAGCACTTCACACCACAATCAAGGCTCAAAAACTCAAGCACCAACATCGGTGCACTGAGTGAGACCTGGTGAGCAAGAGATGAGCAGCTCGAAGAACAAGGCAGTGGCTACACCCCCTTCTGGAATGCCAAACAGGAAGGAGAATGCCAGCTTCCCCAAGTTGGTTTTGCCATCTAGAATGAACTCATAAATCAGCTCAGTGAGTTCCCTATCAGAATTTATGACTCATGACTCCATCTTAAACTGAATGAAAGGGAACTGATACGCCACTGTCATCAGCATGTACTCCCTGACTCTTGATGCCACCAATGAAACCAAGGAGGAATTCTATGCCAGCCTTGACCAAATCCTCTCTCATGTTCCGGGTGAAGACAAACTTATTTTTCTCAGGAATTTTAACTTCAGAGTTGGAAGAAACTCAAACCTCTGGTTCCGTAACCGTCAGCAAGGAAAGAGTAAGAAAGGTCAACTCCAATGGCATCCTTCTCTGGCCCAAATGCGCATAATATGGATTCACCAACACCCTGTTCTGCCAGAAAAACAGGCACAGGACATCATGGCAACACCCACAATTTAAGCACTGGTACCTGATTGACTATGCCATTGCTTGTGCCGCCTGGGATCGCAAAGATGTCTGCATCACTTGAGCTACGCTGGGAGCTAATGATCGCTGGACTGATCACTGACTCATCCACTCAGTCATGTCACTCAAACTAGCTCCCAAACAACAGCAGAAGCAGAAGCAATGCCAATGGAAGATCAATGCTGAAGGACACAAAGACCCATTCAAGAGAGACCTCTTTCACCAGTGCCTCAAAAAAAAAACAAACAAAAAACAAAAAAAACCCCCCAAACCCTAGAGAATTCCATTCAACAATAATGGAAGAATGTCAGCAGTGCCTGGTGCCTCAGTCCACCATCATCAGCGCCTGCAAAGAGACACTTGGTTTCTCTACCTGGAAACATCAAGACTGGTTTGATAAGAATGACCAAGAGATCCAAGAGCTGATCAACAGCAAGCCACATCAATTCCAAGCAAAAGAAACTGAATCTCAAACAAGCTATAGCAGAGATCCAAAAGAGAACCTGCAATATGAAGAACAGATGGTGGGAAGACACAGTGAAAGACATTCAAACCACTCACTAACATCCATGATACGTACATTTTTTTCAAACCCAAAGCCATCTACGGTCCAAGCACTCAGACTAACCCTCTTGACATCCAAGGATGGAGGAGGCCTGATCAAGGAAAGGGAAGCCATCAAGAAGCATTTTGAAGACCTTCTTAACTGAGATTCTGTTGTTGACAAGAGTGTTCTCAACGCCATCCTGCAACACCCAGTCACTGAGAGTCTGTCAATCCCGGATTGGCCTCATCAGCCATTTTCAGACCCACAGATAACACATTCATGGCAAACAAACATCCTCAACTGCAAGGGATTGACAAAGAGTATGGGACTACTAACCTCAATATCAAATCCAACATTTTTGTTGCCTTCTTGATGCACTGCATACAGGTTGGAGATAACTTCATTAGCCTTTACTCCAGAATTTTCTGCCAGTGCTCGGGGAATGGCTTCAAAGGCCTCAGCAAATTTCTTGATAGCATACTGATCTAGCCCAGGACATGTCTAAAGTAAATTTTGAAAACTGTTTAGTACGTAAAATAGTAAAACATTTATAATAAGCAGCAACAACAACAAAGAATGATAAGATGCACCTCTCCATAGGACGTGATCTGCTTGGCCAACTCAATTTCTGTTGCACCACCTCCAGGGACAAGACGCTTGTCCTGTGAACCAAACCCCAGAAAATACATCATTAAGTGTTTGTCAGCTAAGTGACAATGCATCTTTACTCCACAGAAACTATTACATCTTTAACTTCTAGAACCAATTTCTGTAATCTTAATATGAGGAGAATATTAAAGCTGATTTTTATTCCTGCATTTGTGTAGAGGTAGGTTTTACTGGTTAAATCACCAAAGGTAAAAATATATCCAGTTTCAAATAGTGGGGGGGAGGGGGGGGCACATTATTTTATAAAAGCAACAAAATAGAAGCACCAAGAATAAATCTGTTTTCATAAAACTCAACAACACAACTTGCTTTGGAAATATAAGAAAAACACTGTAGATTGGTAGCTTCTCTCCAGCTGAACTATCTATCCCATAACTGTTCTCCCAAACAGTTGGACAATTTTGTTATTCTTAGCTGACAAAAAACTCATAGACTTTACTCAAGCATTAGCAAGATTAAAAAACATCTGACCAATAAAAGCATTTCCAAAAGCTTTTCCTATACTATTTATCAAACCTGCACACATAAAGGTCTTCAACTACTTCTGCTACTTTCAAGTCAACCTCTTAATTGCAGCACTGAAATGTAGAGTTTTATTAGAAAACTGAGCTGTCCTAATACAGAAACTCAACTTGCTTCCTGTATGCTTTCTAAGCCTGCTTATACAACTCAAACCATCATCACCAAAGGTAATGCAAAGCAATGTCCAGATTGTTGGCTGTAACCAGTTTTCAATAGCTATGACAGAAGCCTGGTGAAATGGTCAAGTCAACCCACTGATTCCCTGGGCATGGTGTTGTCTAGTCACACCAGCTTTATCTGTCTACAAGGGACTGCATCTTGGCTAACAGTAGAGAGACCACTCAGCGCACTAGCCATAACTCATTCCCTACATAGTAGCTGTAGAGGAAACAGAGGAAATGGCCACATGCAGAGGTTGCAAAATGGCTTCAAGATCCTTTATATCATCCAAGCATCACAATTAAGATCAGCACGCTATAGTCTTAATCCAAACATCTTTATCTAAAAACTTAGGGAGGAGGAAGTTTACTCACCCTAGTGAGTACTTTGAAAGTATTAACACCATCATCTACTGCTCTCTCTACATCATCCATTAAATTGTCTGTAGATCCACGGATAAGTATAGTAGCTATGGAGCCATCTTCCTTTTCTGTAAAGACAAGTAGACATAATTCTTTGGAGAATATATCAGAACAGAAAACATTTATAACCACATCTATTAATGACAGTACCACTGCATCACCCTTGAAAAGAAACATACCATGCTTAAACACAACAACTTGTGTATCCCCAACCTCTGACAAATAAACACTATCACAATGACCCATTTCTTCTGGCGTAGGTGGAATCTGGAAAGAAAAAACAGAAATCAGAAGATTCTATTGACAAAAGGTCTCTCCGCACCCGACCCCCCAACTTGTTTGTACACTGCTTACCAGTCTAGGAAGAGCAGCTGCACCAACAGTTTTACACAGTCTCCTGAGATCCCATTTTGAGTTCAACCTTAAAAAAAAAAGGATTCCTTTTAGTGATGCAGTTCCCAAAACTATATGTATAAAGAAAAACCTTTTCTACGTAATCTGGTAGTGTCATGATGCTATCAAACTAGTTTAGTGATGGCTATTACAACATGATGAGGGCATCAAGTTACAATATGATGAGGTCATCACTAGCGTACTTCTGCAATTGTTTCATGCTGACAAATATAATGTTATCAGTTTTAATGCAACTAAAACACATTTTTTAATCCTGTAAGCATTTGTTACTTAGGATATTAAACTTCGTGTAATTAAATATCATTTTGTATTATTAAACCTTACACCATCCGTTAGGAGAACAATGCCCATCTCTGAACTGTACCAAAAGGGAAACAGATTTAGTCACCTGTCAAAGACTACCAGTTCCCATCAGGTTTTTGTATTAGATCAAGCTTTGCCTGGGAATCCAATGCCAGATTTCTGAAAATGTAGCTCTAACCATTTAACTGTCAATTCAAATTTGTATCAACAGAACTACCTTTTCTACACACAGCCAAGATTTTATTTATTTTTATATATTTTGAAATTCAAGAACTCTTCCTCCTTACTAAATCTACCAATAAATACTGAGTAAGCAGGTTGGAGTAACACAAGCTGCTTTTTGTAGTGTGCAGAAGTGTGTATTCCAACTATCAGTAGTTTATAAATGGAAGCACTGAAATCTGGCCATTTAGTCACTTTCTAGTGTGCAAGTTAATTCACTTTATAAAGAAAATGCATTTTATACGTAGATGCAGATATATATATATATATATTTTTTTTTTTATTTATTTTAGGCACAAACTGCCTAAACTGAACAGACTGTGTGTGTGCATGTATGGTGTGTGTGTAAGTAATAGGTAATATATATATTACTTATATATGTGACTAAATGACCAGATTTCAGTGCTTCCATTTATAAACTACTGGTAGTTGGAATACACACTTCTGCACACTACAAAAAGCAGCTTGTGTTACTCCAACCTGCTTACTCAGTATTTACTGCTAGATTTAGTAAAGAGGAAGAGTTCTCAGTTCTTGAATTGCAACGTCATTTGCAAATGAAGAGCCCGACAATATATACCGGGGCAGGCAAAAATATAGCCGGTGGGTACCCACCAACTAACAGCATCCAACCCAGGCCTTCCACCCATGAGGGTGGGAGCGAGGCACCCACACATACACCCCCCACCCAACATACCCTATTCCACCTCACTCCCATCCTATGCAAAGATGGACCCGGCCCAGCCAGTGCACAGTTTCTGGACAGGATTGTTGCTGCCGCCACTGCTGCAGCCACCGGAGGACCTGCTTGGCTTCCCTGGTGTCCCACTTGCTCTGGGTACCAGGCAGAGAAGTGTTGAGGGAGCTGCAGCTGGGCAGGAGCATGAAGCTAGGGCTGGCAGCAGCATGGAGCCCACACCTGGGGGATAGTGGGAGCACAGAACTCAGGTGGACAGGGTGTGGGACCCCCACACACACTTCCCCCACCCATGGCACACAGTCCCTGCCACCAGCTGCAGGAGCAAGAGCAGGCAGGGGTACTTGTACCGGGTGCTGGCAATGCCACTGGCAGTGTGTGGCTCCACACAGCACTGAATGTGGGGGCGAGGGGACTGGCCCACCTTTTATCACACAGGGGTCCCTGCAGCGCATGCGCAGCTCCCACACTCGTGTACCACCGGGTGAAGTCCCGCTGCCTTCACTCCTGCTGTATGGGTCCTGTGACTCCACAGGGAAGCAGGGGCCAGGGCTTCCCTCTACTTCCAGCAGAGTCCTGAGACCCACACGGCAGGAAGCAGGGAAGGCAGCCGGCTCCATCATGCAGGGCTTCCCCCAACAGCATGCAAGTGCAGGTGTTGCACATGCATCATGGGGAGCCTCGTGCGATAGAGGCAGGCCAGCCTGACTGCACTCCTCACCCCCACAATACCGCTGGCAGCAGTGCCTGCACTTGGCATGAGCACCCCAAGTGCCCCACCTGCTGCTGCTGTTGCCAGTGGGCTTTGCCCCATGGGGGAAGAGTGTGTAGGTGGAGTCCCCAAACCCCCCCACAAACCTGACACCCACACCCTGCCCCCACAGCCTCACTTACATACACACATACTTCCAACATACCCTACTGCCCCTCCACATACAGAGCCACACCTCCAACTACACCTCACACACAACATACAAAAGTAAGACTTCGAGTTATTATGCAATCTTCTGTATATACACTACGCAAACACAAAACACGACAAAAATATTTTCTGTAATAAAATTAAAATATGTTATAGTAGCTGTTTGAATTTTAGTGTATAATTTGATTTTTTTCTGGTTCCAGGATGGCAACCCTCCACTCCCAAAAGGAGTATTTCCAGGAGGGCAACGGGAGGGATTTCCAGTGGCAAAGGTTAGGGGTTAAGGGTGGGACTTCTGGTCCCAAGATGGCAATCAGGGGGTGGAACACCTCTCAAGGGGCATGGCTACTCTTGCAGCCCCCAACAACTCACCAAAACTCAAGCAGCCCTCCATCCAAAATAACTGCCCGCCCCTGGTATATAGATAATTACAACAAAGCTATACATCACACAAGATGTGGTACACTATCAAAGAGCCACAATTATGTTTACCAAGATACCATAAATTCCACTGGCCTAAAATAAGTACTCAACTTCACTCTATGCTAGAAGGCAAATACATACATATACTTGAGGACATTCAGATACAGAAAAAATATCTGATGCATTTAATAGGCCTGATTTTCAACCATCAGGTCATTATAATCCTTACCTGACTAACATCAGATGGTATTTGTTGGCATAATGAAGTGCCATATCTGCCACTTTGCCACCTGTTACTATTACATTTGCACCAGCGTCAGCAATGGTCTTAACCTGCAGCTCCATTAGATTTTCTTCTCCTTTGCTGAAACTCATCAGTTCTTCAGCATTCTTTATCAGCACAGTGCCCTATGAAAAGGGAATATTTTTAAATTTACAAATCATGTGAACTAGTATGCAAGGTCTTAAGAGACAAGTTTTGACAAGCTGTAACAAACCCTTGCCACTCATAACAACAACACATGTTTAATCACTGTCTCAGTCATGAGTGAGAACGATGGAGGAGTTTAACATTGATTTCTGGTCAACAAAGTTGGGCTCTGGACCATCAACAGAGGCAAAGTCTCACACTGAAAGCCTTCCATAAAGATTACCTGGACATCTAGCCCATAATTCAGAGTGTTCGTGTCAACAAAGAACATCAGTATGGTCAAAAATAGCGTCCGTTAGACATAGTTTGTACCCTGTGTAATATTCTATGCACAAACAACTATTTAAAAATGCCTGTTTACTTAAGCTCAGCATGCTCTATAGGGAAAAGATGTAATATCTGTCCTCAAAAGTAAGCAGCCATGATGTACAGCAATGCCAAAATCTACTAATCACCTGTCCAGAATATTACCAAAATATATTCCTCGAGGATAGTTAAGATATCAGGCCTGGCATAGCTTAAGATCTTTGCGAAAGAAGAAAGTCATAACCATAATATTCAAATACAAAATAAGTTTCCAGTCACCACTCCTGCTGTTAAACTATAAGCCAGATATTGGGGAAGGTAATATATGGTAATTTGTTTGAACAAAAATAATTAGTGTCATCCATAAATGGATGGAAAAAGGCCATTGGGAAGAAATGGTCCAAACTGATTTATACCAGATAAAAGGGAAAGACAAGATAAAACCTCTTAGCATAGCCTACATGTCATCAAGGAAGCTACAGCAGTCGCCAACCTCATTACAGAATTTTTCAATAGAAGAAAGGTTAAAGCCATTACAATGCAGCTTCAACCCAGTGTCTTTAATTTTAAAGATAATTTTAAATCATCTACCATCATGGCATGCTACAGGTTCTTACAATTAGGTTAGTATCAAAGGTTAGAGATTCATGAAAGCACAACTAAATTATGCGCAGGGAACACAAAAATATTCTCAGCCTTCAATTCTACATGCATTCAAATAAGGTTTCTATACTGAGATCTTTGTTGTATGTTGTCATGTCAGCAGTCCTTATGTAAAGACATTTTAGCTCAGCAATTCCCAAACTATGTTATGGTCTTAACACTGTTACTATAAAAACCACACACGGAGTACTGAATGTGTGTGCATAAATTGCTACAGAACATATTTAGGACACCAACATACCTTGGTTTCAGTTATTGTGCCATCAAAAGGACAGGAATAAACAGCTATTTTAGCATCTTTGACAGAAGTCACATCTCCCTCGGTTTCCTTTTTAAAAACCATGCCATGAAGTACTGAAGAGGCAGAGATACCAGAGCCCTAAAGAGAATAGATAGGAGAGATGGAAGGAAAAAAAAAAAAAAAAAAAA
>NW_017728906.1:33379435-33390103 GCF_001723895.1 Crocodylus porosus
AAAAAAAAAAAAAAAAATATCACACTGGCTATATTCCACTGAAGAACTACATCATTAGCTCTTATTCTATTTTTAAAAAATGCATGTTTGAATAGTGTGGCATGTGCACGTACGCAAAAGAATGGAGAAAAAACTTAAGTGGCTGAGGAATACAGAACACACTTCCGTAGAACTCACAGATGTGCGTGTTCTATAGCTGTAAGAATTATAAACCTGAAGTAACCTCTCTCTCCATTTTTTTTAAAGAAATACAGCCAAGGAAAGGATTAGCAAAAAATTCTAATATTATAAAAGCCTAAGTCTGTCTGCCGGTCCATAACAAATTATTCGCACTCTGATTGGCTGATGGAAACAGCCAGAGTAGTCCAATCATGGGGGAGCGCTGCCACAACTCCGAAGCCATACCAAGGACCAGCTTCCACACCCTACTCCCTGCAAGAGGAAGAACAGTAGCAGGAAGAGGCGTTAGGTGACGGCACTCCATCCAGTCCCCTCTCCCCGTCATTCTTGATGGGCAATTGGCTAGTAAACTAATAAACACGAACTTGCCCACTCCTGTAAGCTTTATTCAAGCTTAATATCCTACTAAGAGTAAGGACAAACAACAAGATCCTCCCCTTAGCTTTCTTCACCATCTTCCATCTCAGCCTGAATTTGGGTGCCTCTTTATTGAAGGTCTAATGACTAAGCATTTCATTTGAGTTATGAGTTCAAGTGTTTTATCTGATTTAAAATCCAAAAAAACCAAGAAGGGTTTGTGCATCTGACATAGCAGCAGGTATTCTGAAATTAAGAGTGTTAGGTAAGTAATTCAACTGGATAGTTCTGAAGTCTTATTTTAAAAAGGTCAAAATATAAGCTAAGTCTGAAGATCTAGACTGAAACAGGGGATATCAGAAGTCTGATATCACCTAAAAATTAACTACTTTAAGTCTGGTATGCCCCTTGCTACATTACATTAAAACTGTATAATAATTCACAGAAAATTCTGAGCTTACCAACACTTTACACACTCTGATATTGTCAACATTGAAATGACCAGAACCAGGAAGAACAGACACTGTTTGAAAAATGAAAAAAAAATTGTTACATAATATCAATATAACACGGAAACACAGCATCAAAAATTGTATGCCCTATTCATATAAAAATAATATATTTAAATACTTGTTCAAATACTCTTGAAATAAATATGAACTTCCACATTATATTTCATATTATTAGCAGGAATATTACTTCCCATGCTCGCTACAAATAAGTAGAAAGCTGAACTCTCTTTACTCTGAAGTAATAATAATAATATTTAGCACAACAAGAAAATCAGCAGGCTCTGTTCAGCCCTAGCATCCACTTTAATACAAGGCCCAAATCTGACTCTTGTATTTTGAAGAAACATTTACACCAGTGATGAAAAGTTATTCTTGAGTTCTAACAAAATGGAGCTGTCTGCTCCTCATAACATCTCTCACATTATACTTAAAGTTATTATGTCTTCCAACTACAAACCAGTAGCTGCAACAGTAACCTTCCTTCTAAGAAAAAAAGATGAAAATAGATTTTCACCTTAAGCTATGACTCGCAAGAAAGTTATAAGAACAAGCAACATGAAAAGGTGCTCTAGAAAAAATACCACTTTCATAATCTAAGTCTTCATAACTATTAATACTGAATTACATTAATTAGATAACTATACCCTTCAATTCAATTGCCATGTGAGCACTTTACCAAAAAAAAATAAAATAAAAACAAGACTATACTCAATATAGACCTGTACAAACAGCCAATTTGTTCATACTTACCACATGCCTGAGCGATAAGATTGGCCAGGAAGACTTCATTGCCATATTGCTTGCTCATTACTGAGGTGTGCAGCAAAGATGATACTTCTTCAACATCTCGAAGATTTTTTGCAGAACAGCATACTAGATCAGGAAGAATTTCTAGGGCTTTCTTGCAGGCCTTTTCATAGCCTTCTATCACCTGTGATGCAGGCAAAAAAGTTAACTATGACACTGTGGCCTCCCCATAGCATACATTTACATTCAGTGTGCTTCCCTGTGGAGGGTCTTAAAATACCAAAGTGTATGCATACTGTAATATGAAATTTGAGAGAGAAATTTTAATCACTCAAAAAGGGCGGTGAATACTAAGGGCACAGCTTCAGTATTATTGCTCCTAATTCACTCTAAATATTATCTTGTAGTAAACTTACTCCCAATTAAAGAGCAGCACAAAACCAGCTGTCCTGGGGTGACTGCCTACCATAGAAGCTATTACAACACTACGTAAATAGGTAGGGAGAGAGCCACTCTGCACTGAGCACAGTGCCAACCCAGGGATGAAAATGACTAAGAAGCAGGCACGCAGTCAGCATACAGTCATTCCTCCCTTTGAGGGACAACTCTGCTCCAGATGAGAATGGCTCTCTCTCATGTAACACTATGGGGTACTGGCCACTCCATTTTTATTAGTCAACTGACTTTATAACAAACGTCTTGTCTACAGACAAAGTAAAACTAAGATAATTCACTCACTACTCTTCATTAGCTATAGGGTTACTGAAATCTGGCAAGAAAGAAAATATTCAAACGTATTATGGATGCAACCAAGTAATACAGCCCCAAATCACTAATCTAACATATTACCTGTGCCGCATGAATGCAAATATCAAAAATCAACTACTTGCCTCAGAAACTGATAATCCCATTCTCAGAAGGTCTTCAGCTAGCTCAAGAAGGGCCCCGGCAAAAACAAGGACAAAATTTGTTCCATCTCCAACTTCTTGCTCTTGCATATGGGAAGCCATTACAATCATTCTGGCAGCAGGATGTTGGACCTGTTCAAAGAGGCATTGCCACTAAATTAATATTCCCAATTAGTAAACTTTAAAAATATATAATCTTAACGTTTTGTATGGAAACAAAGAAGTCTTTACAAAAAACACAGTTTATCTAAAAGGAATGCAGATGATTGGGATGGAGGAAGCAAGGTTTTGCTTCTTATAGAACGTGTTTGATTTAGAGTGCAAAGCATCTGAAAATGCCATGGCACTGAGCATTTTGACATCTTCCGCTCTTCTAAATCTAAGGCCCCTACAAGACACACAGGTAAAGGCACTATGTGATCTGATGCACAATCCACACAACAGCACTTCCTGCCATGCCACAAGTGCATGGCAGAAGGTGCAGTTGAGGGACTGCTTGTCATACCCCTGCATGCCTCATTGCCAGTGCTGTTAGATGCAATGGCAAGCAAGTTCCAACAGCTGGAAGCCCCCTCACTTTAGGTCTCTGGGCCCACAAATAAATACATAATTCAAAATAGTTAGAGACGCACATGACTATAGCTGTAATATTAATTTCTTGTTGTTGACTATCTCATTTCAAGATAGTCTTCCGTGGCATTATGCCACACAGTCAAGCCCAAAACATTGGAAATCACAACTTTCTCCAAATTCTAATCTCATTTGGAAGAGAAAACAAGGTATTACTAATGCTATTATTCAATAACCGAAGTCATCCTTTATAACGTCATTTTGTTGCAAAGCCCTACTTTTTCTCTTGCTAGATTTGAATGTGTTGACTGCACACCTGTTAACAGTAGCCCTGTTTTACCACCTTATGTGGGCAGCTTAGCCAATAGAACCGAATCCTTGCTAGGAACCCTTAATAGGGAAACTGAGTAAAAAGCTTGTAGTTGTTAAAATATTTAGCTGATAATACAATCAACCAAAATAAAAGATAATATATAACAAAGCACTTACCTCCAGCTCTCTTAAGATTGTTGCAGCATCATTTGTAACAAAAAGTTTCTCCAGATGATTGATCACCATTTTGTTCATTCCTAGAGGCACACAAAATGTATATATTTTACATACTTGCAAATACTGTTCTACAGTTTGAACCAATGTTATTAGTTTTTCAATTCCCAAAATTGAGAGATTTTCTTTCAGCACCTCTCCCCCAAACATTTTAACAGTGGTACAATACAACAGTGTCAGTTTTCTTACAAAGACAGTAAGATTATGAGAAAAGCATTTTGTTTTGGTACTGACTAATTTTTTATTTTTTTGAGCTATGTGACATTAAATTCCATAAGTTCCATATTGCCACAGACCACAAAATGCAGGTCTTTCTACAAGAAAGATGCAGCATTGTATTCGTAACTATGATAAACTACAAAATTCAACATTACCATTTGGTCCATAAGCAGTACGGGTGGTTAGGGCAAGCTCCTTACATGCCTGAATGTTCCTAAACACAGCTTCTTCTAATCCAGAATAATGCTACAAAGAGAAGTTTATAACTTAACATTAGAAATTCTAACATAACTGAAAGAATCACAGTGAAATCAACCAATTCTCAGTTTTGTTACTGACTTCAATGAGGCCAGGATTTCATTCCGAACATTTAAACAAGTGACTGTCCTTTAAAAAAAACAGGGACAAAAAGTAACATATAAAGTCTTCCAATTGCCCCCACTAGCAGTGGAGCAAGGTGCTGAACAGGGAAAGAGGCAAGTTGAGTCCCCTTTTGATGCAGACTGAATGCCTCAAGTCTATCCCAGTAGATCACTTCTGGTACAGTTACTGACCCATAATATGAAGCTTGAAATATGATGGGCACCAACTTACTTGAAGAAAAACCTTCCTTCACTTGCATGAGAATATGTCACTCCCCTTCAGGAGCCATCCCTCCTTACCTCACCCCAAACCAGTTGCACCTCTTTCCTACGTCAAGATGCTCACTATACCCTAACAAAACCAAGTCTAAACCCTATACCACGCAAACGTAACTGAGCTCCCTACTCAGCTAAATAATGCATCTTCACACAAACCCAGCTCTGCAGAGGACAGCCAGATGCCCTCTATGCCCAAAAGGGAGGAGGCTTCAGCTCCCTCACTTTGGGAAAAGTAGCTGCTCTTTTGCTCCTGTGCCCCTTTGTAGTGGGGGAGAGTTCCCCCACATCTGACTCCTTGCTCCCCCCACCCTTTTCTAGAGGTCCGCAACTCCTGAAGTTACTGCTTGCTTCCTACCACCCTCCTGAGAGGGGAAAGCAGCAGGCTCCCCAACTTGCTCAATCTCCCCTTCTTCTTCTTCTTCTTAAGCTCCTCTTATCAAGCCTTCCTCATCTTACTAAGCATTTTCCCCCCTTCCAGATAGAGACCACCAATGCCGTAGATCCCTGGGCCTGTTTATTGCTTCTCCTGAACCAGGCTCCTCATACGTGGGAAATATTTTTTTCAACAGCATCACAGACATTATGCATCTTTACAGTCCACACCAGTGGTGCTCATGGTTTTGATCCCACAGGTCAAATGAGTGGATGGGCCCTGGGGCCCCAGACTGCTTCCACCCAGCCCTGCACATGTGGGATCAGGCCCCCGTTCATGCAACCTAGTACCCAGTCAGACCTGTGATGGTAACAGTGCACAGGGGGTACATCCAGCCTGTGGCCCAGGGTTGACCACCTACACCTCTTTTCTAGTCAGGGAGCAGGCAACCAGCAGGTGAGGCAGCAGATGGGGCAGGGAGCAGAGAGCACAGGGTGTAAAGCAGGGAACAGATTGGTCAAGGAGTACAGTTTGGGGGGGGGCAAGAAGGAAAGCAGCAGACAGGGCAAGGCGCAGAAAACAAAGCAGGTGGGGCACACGGGTCAGGAGCACAAAGCACAGCAGGAGACGGCTGAGGGTGCACATGGCGGGGTGCAGAAAGCAGAGGGGCCATGGTGCACCATGCAGCTGGGAGCGGAAAGCAGGGCAGCAGATGATGCGGACAGCACAAGGTGTAAAGAAGACTGGTCAGGCTACAGAAAACAGACAAAGCGGAGAACACATGGCGGGGTGCAGAAAGCGGAGCGTCCTCCCCGACCGAGCCCAGCGCTTCCAGAAGGTTCCCGCCCCCCCCCGCCCCGCCCCGCCCCTACCTTCGCGCCCTCCTTCAGCATCTGGGCGAAGCCCGGGGCCTTGGGCACGTGCAGCGCCATGACGAGAGGCGGAATGGGCCTGGAGCCGCGACAGAACCGCGCGCGAGCCGCCGCCCTAGGACCGAACGCCGCGTGGGGTATGCGCGCGCAGCTCCCCGCCCCGAACCCCGCGCGCATGCGCAGCGGACCCCTAGCCAGGGACAAGCGAGCGCGCCCGGAGCGCATCGATGGGATTTGGGGCAGGGAGTTGAGCGTCGCGTTGCGGTTTGGTCACGTGATGCGGAGGTAAAGGTCGCTGCTTTTCTGCGGAGAGGGTGCTCGAGAGCTTGGTGAGCCCCAGCCCCTCGCAGTGGCGGGAGGAATAGTGAGGCAGCCCAGCTGCAGCAGGCTCCTCTGCCTCTGGCTTGCATTGGGATTCTGTTGGGCGCGGTGTTGCTGCGCTCGTGTATAGTAATTACCATATTTGTACCAGAGGGGTTCAAAATGTACAAAGCAGATAATTGATGGAGCACATGCAAAACCCAAATTGCTCTCAGAAAGTCTGTTTATTATTTTTTTTTAATGGACATTTTTTCATGTTCCCCAAGTCAAAACAGCAAATCAATTCCAAATCCATGTGTCATTCAAGAAGCTTATGCAGCCCTGCTACAGGCAAACATCCTCCACCCCTGCCTGGGGCATCAGATGCTTCCAAATCTATTGGTAGGCATCTTACATCCAGGCCCAGAAGCTTGGGGTTCGGATGCCTGCATGTTTCGCTTGCCCTCCGCCATATGGCTGCAGGAGCAGGCTTAGGGAGGAGTCTTTCATTTCCATAATGTGTAGCTGAGATCATATCAAGTGATCAGAACTCAATCCTTGCAACGACCATCTTGACTGAGCAGGCAGAACTCAATCGTTCTAAACACTGTGTGTGATGCTAGAAACAGTGAGCATCCTCCATCCCAACTGCTGACCCTGGGACTTCAGATATCTGCAGCTCCATTGGCAGGGGTCATACCTGCAGACCCAAGGCCACAGATCTTGGGATTCGGATGCCCCCACTTGATCGTAGTCCACAAGAGGCTGAGACCTAACTTGGAGGTTTACTATCACCACTTTCTTACAGCTGCTTGCCTCAGGATAAAGAAATGCTTCGACTTTGATTCAGTTCTCACTCACTCAACTGGTGAGTTATAGTAAGCAATATAAAGTAAATAAGAAAACGTATTTGTGTGTTCATTCGCATATTTTTTCAGTGTACAATAGTTTTTCCACAGTAGGATAATTTTTGAGCTTCCAGCACAATTATTTCATATTTAAGACCTGGCAATGCTGATTAAGCAGGAGTGCTTCCTGGGCCAGCCAAAGCTGCTGTGTCTAACAGGGTGGCGCCTGGCTCTTGAAGGTTGCCTCCTGCCCTGCTTCCCCTCCTCATGCTGCAGGGTTCTGGTCTCCAGAGCATGCCCCATGCCACAGAAAGACTACAGCTGCTCTGTAAGAGTTCTTCAAGCACCAGGGCCTGCAGGCAGGGCAGCACAGCTCTTCTGAAGAGTGATTAAAAGAGGATGGAGATGAGATTTTGTCTGTGGCTCAAGGGACAGGCCTAGGAGCAATGGCCTGGAGCTGCAGCAGAGGAAATTTAGGTTTGAGATTAAGAGGGTCTTCCTGACTTTGCAGGTGCCCAGGCATTGGAACAATCTGCTTTCTTGGAAGTTTTCAAGAACAGGGTTAGAAAGGCTGGGATGGTTTAGTCAGAGACGCTTCTGCTTTGAGGAAGGGGCTGGATTAGACATTATGCCATCCCTTCCAGCCTAACTTTCCTATGCTCCCCACAGTAGGACCTGCTCCCTAAAGCAATGTTTTTCAACCCATGAGTCATGACCCAAAAGTGGGTCACAAAAATATATGAAAGGGATGTGAACAAACTTTAAAAGTAGATTGTCCTTTAAAGAAGAAAAATGTGGGAAACTGGTTTTTATCCTTTGCAGGCTGGCAGAGCTCCAGCCTACAAGGGGCTACTTGGGGCCTCCCCATACCCCACACACCCACCCCTGTCCCACAAACAGTGGTGGGGGATGGGGCAGGGGACATCAGGAATATAGGGCTGTAGGGGAAATTGGATCAGCTAGTGAGTAGCACCCATACACCAAAGGGTGTGCTCACACGCCGAAAAGCACTGATCTCGTCCCTTTGGCTGGGCTCGTTCCTAGCCGCGATTAATTAGGCAGAGAATGAGGGAGTGTCAGCAAGATGATTTATTTCTCTGCAAAGGGGTCAGTCAGTGCCCAATAGACAAAGAGCTCCCCCAAACTGAGTTCGGTAGCACCTTTTATACCAACAGGTCATACATATGCAAATATAGGCATACATAGGCATATATTCACGTGTATCTTTGGGAAATTTCTACTCGCCTTGGGTTTTTCCACTTGAGGTCACAAGGTCACTGCAAAACAAGCTCCAACTGGTTCAAACCAGTGGTGACCAGCTTTGTGAATCTGCTAGCTGGCCATCTTGCACACACGTTCTCATGCACATGGCTCCTCCACAAAAGCCTCATAACAAGCTTTCTCTTACAAGGGTACTGGGTCAGGACTGGACATTGATGTTACAAATGGGTCCTGATACAAAAAATGTTGAGAACCACATCCCTAGAAGGCCTAGAAAGTAACTGGAATGCTCCTTTCCTACCTGATGACCCCTCACTAATTGAGGCAACTGAGCTGGGTTATAGAATTTACCGCACAGCTTACCCTAAATGTGTGCTAAAGGCACCTCAAACGAAAATGCATTTCAAATGGCACCTCAGACAAAAGTAGTCATTAGCTGAGGGGTTGTTAAGCCACCACGAGTACTTTCCAAGCCTTTCAAAGATATGCCACTGCAGCAGAGATTGATCTTTGATTCATTTTGCCCAGGGTATCTGTATGAATGCTTTGGGGGAAAAAACATATGCCCTCCAGTCATGGTGTATTTCACCAGAGCAGGGAAATAACATAAAATAAAACCGTCCAAATCCTGTTTATCCAAAACAGATAAATCTGCTCCATTAATCACACATGATCTGCCTCTTTCTGTAAAGAGAGGATGGTACAAAAGGATGCACTGAGGAAAGTTTTACTCACTAACCTAAGTAGCCCCCCAGCCTAGAGGAGATGCCAGTAACATCCCCCTGTGCTGCACACTCTTTCTGCCCATGGATGTGTATAGTAAGGTGCTCTATATCATGATCATGGTCTAGAACTAAATTACATTTTCAGTAACATGCACTTGTGGGCCAATCTATGATTTTGAAAAGGCAGAAGAGGATAGATAGTGAGATGCATCATCACATATGTAGAACAGGCTTCCAAGGGAGGTGGTGCTCTCCCTTGCCTTGGGGGTTTCTAAAAGAAAGCTGGATAGGCATCTGGCTGGGGTTCATGTGACCCCAGCACTCTTTCCTGCCCAGGGCAAGGGGTTGGACTCAATGATCTGCTGAGGTCCCTTCCAACCCTAGCATCTATAAATCTGTATGAAACCACATATATTTTTTTCCAATTAAGAATAAACTAGAAGTCTAACTAATATGCCAGGGGCCTAGGGCTGTATTTTTCAGTTTCAGATTGGAGCAAAAAAACAAATATAACTTCATGCAATGAGTTAAAAACAATTGGCAGGGCTGTGAAGTAGGAGCTTTATCGCCAGGAGCAGCGAACAGACAGCAGAATTGCAGAACAAAGGGTAGCTTAATTGGTGGAACATCAAGACCATTAAAAAGAACAGAAGGTCATTAAAACACCTGTGAAATGAAGAGTGCAGAAGAGGTCAGATAGAATACAATGAACCATGAGGTCAATTGACTCCCTCAGCACTGCCTGACAAGAAATGCTGCTGCCACTGCCAGGTCCACTGCCAGGTGGTTGGTTTTAAACTTTGGTTGGAGTAGGAATCAAAGAGTGGTGTAGAAGTGCACCAGCACTCCCCCACCCCCACCCCGGATCCACCACTGCACAGATCCCATCCCACCCCTCCAGGCTCCGTGGCATCTTTGCACAGGGCACCAGAATAGCTAGTAATGCTTCAGTAAGGTTATATGCACCATTACCATGGTATATAAGTAAATTCCATTTTCAGTTCTCCCAAGAGTTTTATTTTATTGTTTATCTATTTTATCATTAAGCAGTAGAGAGGGAGAGAAGGCACATTTTATATTAAAAATTATCTGTTTCAAGCAAAATACAAACATTTAAAATGATCATGTTTCAGCAAAGTTGCTCACAGAGAGGATTTGTTAGTCCAGAACTGTCTATGGTGGGTGAGAGGTCCTATCCCTCAGCCGTGACTGGCAGAGAAGCCCAGGGGGCATGGCAGGGAGAAGGAACAGCTGCCATCTTGTCTGCTGTCCCCTTTGTGCTGCTATGCCAGCCAATGCCTTCCCCTCCCAAGCAGGCCCATCTGGGAGGGAAAGACTGAATAAAAACTTACTTTAATTAAGATTTTTTTTTCATGGATTTTGTGGGCTACCCCAGATTATTTTTCAGTCTCTGCAAAATCCACAAAATGATGATTTAGGTAGGTCCCTGTGCATAAGGCCACAATACACGTTGCACAATCTTGTCTTCTGTTAGCAGAAGGAACTAATTACCGTATTTTTTGGACCATAAGACGCACCTGACCATAAGACGCACCCAGTTTTTATGGCAGGAGAGACTATGTGTGCCGGTGGCCGGCCATTTTTATCGCCGGCTCCCGGCCACCAGCATGGGCGCCGGCTTCCGGTGT
>NW_017728906.1:33390213-33402770 GCF_001723895.1 Crocodylus porosus
ACCATAAGATGCACCCTCGTTTTCCCCCCACTTTTGGGGGGAAAAAAGTGCGTCTTATGGTCCAAAAAATACGGTATAACCTTACAGTTAACTTCCCCTAAATTGTACCACTTTCCTCTGTTTCCCAGTTTCTTTTAAGAGTAATTCCTAATTCCCCTATATACGTATTTTGGTATTTGCAATGCACTTCCATTTCCTTTTATTAAATGCACATGGATTAACTCCAGTACTACTTAGGTGTTTTGATGCTGTAGTTAGCACCTAAAATTGTGAATGCTAAATTCTAGTCCCGTTTCTAATTCGTTTTTCATTGATTGATTGATTGATTGATTGTCTGATTGATTGATTGGCATTCAATTACTAAGGACCATTTTGAAGGGACCAGTCTCCCTGCAGTGTGCCTGCAGTGCTACATACCTCTTTATTCAATAGGCATAAAAGAAGTCCTGTTTAAAACAAGTAAATAGGTTTTTCTTTTAACATGCATTTTCACACGAGCAACCTCAAGAGGGTGCACTTAGCTTAATTTTATGCCTTTCACAATTTAACATATATTTTTGAGATACTATTAACACAGTAAGAATAGAGTACAAAGCTAAACTGTCAACCAAGCACCTTTTTAATTAATATTAAAAATATATATATGTAGACTTCTGTTTCTATAAGTATAGAAATCAGAGATAGGGAAATTAGCCCACTGCAAGTGTCTGTTCTATTTTATAGCCAGGGACTCAGACATTTCTTAAGATGAAACAGGAAGAAATCCATGCTTATCTATATTCAATGCAAAGGGACTACTCCTATGCTTACCCCATGTACATTCTTATGCATATTTTGGCTCTAGAATATAAAGCTACATTCACATCTGTAACACTGTTCTTCTCATGTCTCTACACCACATTTGACCATTTTGCTACACATGCTTGTGCATATTTATTGTACTTTGCAAGGCCTTTCATTGTACACGTGCCTTCAAGCAGCGGGCATTGCAGCAGGTGTTGCATAGTGTAAGGCTCTGTGCCTGTCATGGGTGGTTGAACCAGTGGTATAGCCAGACTTCATTAGTTCCTTGGAGTGTCTGACTCTGGTATGTAGGTGGTTAAGACATTGCCACCTTTGTCATAGTTCATCAGCCCCTGGTGGTAAGGACTTGGCTACTGCAATGTCCATTTTTCTGCTGTCAGGTATTTTCTTCAGCCTTTCATTCCACATCTGTAGACATGTCTCTTTGGGTGTGGCAGAAAGAGGTTGGGTGCTCGTGAGGAAGCTCCTGCATGACTACAGATGTTTGTGTGCTGCAGGATGGTTGTACAGAAGATATCTCACATACTTGTCTTTTTATCAGCTATTAAATAAAAGCATCAAAAAATCCCGTTGAAGTGTCTAAATAATTTCCAGGGCAAGTTTTAAACTCTTATGTGGGGAATTAAACAAAAGATTTTTGCCTGGTAGTAAGGGAGCACTCACCTTATAATCACAAGCCCTGTTCGCAAGGTGACATTCCCTTATTAAATCTTCAGTAATTAAAATGCCATTATTTAATGAGTCTCTCAAATGATTATGCATATTATGTGTAATTTGTGGAGTTCTGGAATTTGACTGAGCATGGAAGTCAAATCACATAAGCCACCGGTACCCATCAGATGGTAGCGACTTTAAGTTGATGCTGACACAAATAACATTTGAATCAGCATTTTAGGGGTGAAAAGCCTTGTATGTCCCCATAACACCTTGAACTGTCTTATTCATCCCAATTTAGATGTCTTACTAACTTCTGGCTTTATTTGGAGAAGTACAATTACCAAACATTTGTTTTCATTTACAATACTGCAGTAAATAAGATGGGCGGTCTTTCAGAATATTAGTCAGATACTTCCAATGAAGTTTGTGCAAACTACAATTTTTTAAAAAACTCAAAGACTTTAAAAAGCTTGAACACTGTTATGAAAATCATATAAAATATTAATAAAAAGGCCTCTGTTCTGATATAATCAAAAATAGACATTACAAACTTGTCTGGGGTTGGATGTGTAATCATGACTTTGATTTGGCCTTGATCTTTATTTAGCTGCTCAGCTACTCATTTTATATGCTGCAGGGGCATTGGCCGTACTAGAGGACCAGCCAAAGGTCAGGGAGTTGGCTGTTGGCAGTTGGCTGCCCTTTTGCTGGCCAAAATCTATTACGGTGCCAGTGGAAATCCCCAGTTCATCTGCAGACACATGCTTTATCATATTCTATGATGGTACAATTTTAACAAGAGCTTGCAAATCACACAGAAAGGATAGTATGTTAAATAGTAGCTGAGTTTCCAGTTGCTGGTACATATTGGGACTCTCTGCACTTGAAAAATAGATTTTTTTTAAGTCTTTATGCCAAATACAGAATTTAGCTAAGAGACATCCAGTTTAACAATGAAAGCTTTCAGTGGCAACTTACCAAGAGCGTGACAGCAGTCCCTAGTTTGCTTAATGCAGTTGCCCCTACCTAAAACAGAGATGTAACAGCCAGGCTGAGTATGAAGTGAAAACTATAATCCCTAGTAGTAGTAATATTCACACTAAAGCGGTTCCTAGAACCCTCAACCAAGTTCAGGACCTGTTATGCTGGAGTCTTCTTATGCATACAGTGTGAGACAGTTCTGGCCTGAAAGCAGCTATGCTAAATAGACAAAAGAAACAAAAGATAGGATGGAAAACAGGTGCACTGAAAGAAAACAGCTCTGTGTTTCATTTTTATATTACAGATCATGGTAGCTACAAGCCATGGTTTCATTCTACAATTCTCAACATAGTCTCTCCACAGAAAACAAAATGTTTAATGATTTTTTCCCAATTTTCTGGCATTAGAAGACAGGAAACTTGACAGGAGGGAAATGACAATTTTTTCCAGGTTTTTCAAGGTGAAAAAGTTCCAGAATCGAGAATTGGATGAGCCTACAAAATATCCAGAGAACAGTCACAACAGGTGTGTTTACTGGTGGAGGAAAAGTTAATGTAGAAGCTGAATATTCCAGACTGCTGTTTTAACTCTCTGAAGACAGGAAAGTGTTGGTGGGATGTGTACACTGATAGAGTCAAAACTGTAAAAATATTTTAGTCAGCTTTAGAACTGAAGAACTGAAACAAGACCACAAACTGGGAAAAAATGACAAGGGCTCTTTCAGGGAGTTGCCCTCTACTATACTCAAGATGTCTGAAATAAAAATCATTGCAATCCTTGTGCTTCTGAAGACAAGCTGCTACTCCTGAATGAATTGCTCTTGATGCTGATGCTGCTGAAGAGCAGAACTGGAGTAGAGGTATGGGACTCGGAGACAAGACAACAGTTCCTGGTGGTGAGCACCTGGGATATATAGGAATGTAATCTTGTAAATCTAGTTAGCTCCCCAAAATGCTTATGAGCATGCCTGAGCACTCTGACTCAATCTGAAACTACCTCGGGCCTTTGTACATGCCACGGTTTTTGCCCTTTCTTGCGCTGCAGCAGCATGACTGTTTGCACAAGTGGGTTTTCCAGATACTTTAAAAGTCTTTCTGGTGCATTAAAGTAAAACTTTCCTTGGACTTAGTTTAGTCTGGCTCGTTGCAAATTAAAGCATTGCATCCATAGATTCATTGCGTGCAAGCACAAAAGGCATTCAAAGACCTGTAATGAGCCTCTTTGTCTACTAGATGGCGCAGCAGCTTCTTTGTAGTTCACCCTTTTGAATTGCTTCTGCTTTCAAATTGCTTTTTTTTTCTTGTGGCCTGCTCCACTATGCTACATTACATTAATACTATCATATTCAGATCATTTGCTCTGTAAAATGTTTATATTTATTACAGTGAAGGGGTTAAATGAAACTTGAAAGGCTTAGTAAAGAAAAATCTACTGTGTGAATGTATTATTGCAGGTAGAAGTTATATAGTCCTGCTAACCTGGCAATATACAGGAACTAAAGGTGACAGCCTTGTTTCAGAAGAAAAGCAGTCAGCACTGACTCAGCAGTGTCAGCAATTCTCCTTGTTGGGTATCAGCTAGATTTAATTTTGGGCCCTGTATATAAACATTAGGGAACCTGAAAGAACACCCAACCAATGAAGGTCTCACTTCTTTTTTTGCTTATGAAGGGATTCTAGACATAACTGCTCTTATCATTAATATTGTTCATTTTTATCAACTCTGAGAACCACCTGCTTCTCATCTTGTACTGAAAAATAAATGTCATATATGGCCTCACTGAGATTCCTTTCCCCCTTTTTTTTAATTTTAGTAAAGGAACAATAAATGTTTAAATGCTGATTGTGCACTTGATGGTCTAGCTCCTGTGTACCACTGTTCACTGAAGTTAGAAAAGAAGGCCCTGAAAGGTATTCACAACAGCTTCTAGTGTGAGAACTGTCTGTGCTTCATGTCAGAAACTTCAAATCAGCTCTACTAAATAGTATGGCATCAAGTAAACAGATCTAGATAACTCTGCACAAGAAAATGACTGCTTTTTAATCAAAAGTCTTCCTGAGTAACTGTCCACTGGGCAGTTAAACTTGTGTGTAAGGCATACCAGTTTTGTAGTCAATGATATACACATGAATGATTCACCACTTTTTACTCCCCAGCCCAAATGACCAAGTACCATTTACATGTGGGTCTTGGTATGGGTATAGAGCAAATCTATAAATTAGATGCCTTCACTGAATATCCTGGACTGTTTTTAGCACTCTTGGTAGAGGTGATATCTTTTATTAGACCAACTAGATAGTTGCAAAAATATTCTTTATTTGCAAGCTTTCAGGTACACACATCCTTTCTCAGGCATAGGAGAGTGCAAAGATTGTAAAATTTCTTTCAGGTAGAAATGAAAGTTCATATTTCACAGGAGAGTTGAAAGGTGGTGTAGATCTCCTGGTTCTGGTTAGAAAAGTTCATTTTTTGCAAATTAGGCTCAGATAAAATTGGAGCAATCTATTTACCTCAAAGTTGTCTGATGGCAAACAGGACATTGAATTCTGCTTCTTGTTATGAGTTTTCATATTTCACAGGAGGATTGGTGATGGAAGGTTCTCCTGGGCAAGCAGTTTCTCTTGCGTTGAGGCTACTCTGTGAGCATGCAAATTTGGCTTGAAACAAAAGGCTGGAGCAGAGGTGTCAGCTTTCAGGTTTCAAGATGTTGATTCCTGCTTCCTTCTTGTAAAATTATGAAGTTTTCAGCAATATCTTCCATGGCTCAGGGATATCACCTCCACCAAGAGTTCTGATTGCTGTTGCATCATAACAAGAAAGAAGCATAATTTAGCATCCTGCTTGCCCTCAGACAACTTTGAGGTAAATAGACTGCTCCAACTTTTATCTGAGCCAAAATGTACTTTTCTAACCGGGAGATCTTATACCACCTTTTAGCTCTCCTGTAAATATGAATTTTTATTTCCACCTGGGAGAAATTTTACACTCTTTGCACTCTTCTATGCCTGAGGAAGGGCGTGTGCGCCTGAAACTTGCAAATAAATTTTTTTTTTTGCAACGATCTAGTTGGTCTAATAAAAGATATCATCTCTACTAAGAGTTCTTATTGCTTTTGCCTGTAGGCCAACACAGCTACAACCTGTATCCCTGAATTGTTCTTAAGCACCTGTTGTATTTTGATGGTACAATATTTTTAGCAATGTAATTTCTTTAATAATGTAATAGTAATGTAATTTCTATCTTGGCAGAAAAGTAAGTCCATCATGGAGAATTAAAAGTAACTTTTTTTTAAATCCAAAAGAAAATAAAATTGGAAGATCAGTTTTTCAGTTACATAAAATTAATAAAAAGAAGGAGCCTATGTTTTATACCATTTTGCTTTCAAGCATTCTTAACCAATATCACCATTTTGTGCTCTCTACTTTCTAATAACATTTACTATTTATGTCATTTTAGCAGATCCTAAACTGACACCAGTTACGAAGTATAAATTATATTCTCATATGCTGAATTTACTCTTATCTACAGGTATGGATGGTCCAAAAGTGAAAGACAGTTTTCCTGAAATGTTCTGTTTTTTTTTTCTTCTTAATACCAATTCACTTAACTTGCAGTGGAGCTGGAAGGGATGGGAAACTGGTAGGGTTGGGGGAAGCCCCAGAGTTCTCATTTCAGTTTGGATCCAACTCCAAACTTCAGTTTTTAATTGAAAAATAGGAAATTTCAAATAACCAAATTTTTTTTCCAAAAAAGTTTATATAATCTCTCAAAAAAATTTAAATGAGCTGAATTTTTCAGGTATGGATCCAGGATGATGACAAAGGAGGTGATGGCAGCAAAGAGCTAATTGTACATGTGTCCAGTGGCAATGACTAGGGCTAAGTACAGATGTTCAGAAAGGCCCTAGTGAAAGCGCTCTATCTCACTTTACTAATGTGCTATAAGTTAGAGTGGGAATGAACTGAATAGATGTTTGCTGTTCAGTGGCGGAGGCCCAGTGCTTGCCTGACCTGACCAAGGCCAGCAAGTTGGGGAGCACTCCTGCACACCTCGCAGTAGGCTGCCAGAAACAGCCCCACCTGCTTGGCAGCTAGTGACTGTCAGCAGTGGCTGGAGAGAGGGGGCCTACAGTTTTCTGGCTGGGATTTTGGCAGGGGGCCAGGATGAGTCCACAGGGCAGGGGGGCTTTCTTACTCCTGCCCCAGTTTCTTGACCATTGCAGCCAGGAGCTGCATCACGGCTCTGTCCAGCTGGCTTTTTGCCATGCTGGAAACTGGGGCAGGGGGAAGAGAAGCCCCCCTGCCACATGGACCTGGCCTGGCCCCTCTCAAGATCCCAGTTAGCAAGCTGAAGGGAGGCCCCCTGCTGAAGGGAGGCCCCCCCAACAGTCCCAGTTTCCAGTGTGGCAGAAAGTCACCTGGGCAACCCGGCACTGCAGCTTCTGGCTCCCATTTTCAAGAGGCTTGGGTGGGGGAAAGCAGTCCCCTCACCACGTGGACCTGGCCTGTCCCCCACTAGGACTCCAGCCAGCAATCTGGGGGGGGGGGGTCATATGATGGGGGGGGGTTTCCCTTCCCCCCTTTCCCTCTACCCAAGCCTCTTGACAGCTACAGCCAGAAGCTGCAGCACAGAGCTGCCCAGCCCAGCTTTTTGCCATACCAGGAACTGGGGCCAGGGTGGGAATGGAGCCTCTCTATCATGTGGTTCCAGCCTGGCCCATACCAAGACCCAAGCCTGCAAGCTTGTGGGGAGAGGGAATCCATGCATTAGAGAGGTTCTGTTCACCTGTCCTCTCACCCAGCTGTGCAGGGAGGAGACAGAGCCTTTTCTATCTCCTCTCAGTGAGGGTGGGGATGAACCAGTGCTCACCCACAGCAGACAAGCACTGGCTCAGGCTAACAAGCCACACAGCAAGGAGCCCCTGGGTAGGCAGCAGAATGCAGCTACATTGAAGTGTGATGGATGTGGTTCAGTTGTTCAAAAAAAGTACTCTAACCTAAAATGCTTTAGTCTAATACCACATCCACTGAGGGTTAACTTGGAGCAGGATCTGCCATTGTTAAAGCACTGTAAGTGCTGTGAATTTCTGTTCTATTACAACTTTAAAGTACTTTCTGTGTGTTAATGTGTATTAAGTGTAACATCTATACCAGTCCTAGGGCTGTCTCAGAGGGAAAGTACGTCTGGCTAGTAGATGAGCTTCACTCTGTGGTTCTTTGTTCAATGTCAAATGCCAGCAGTCTAGAAATTAAAGGCCCCCATTGCCCCCCCACTCCAGTGAAGTAGATGAGATGGATTGGTAGTGTGCCCTCTGTCCATAGTGGCCTTGGATTCCCCTCTCATGGACCCTTTGCTACTCTGAAATCCCTCCTTTTATATCCTTTGTCCCCTCTGATGACTCTTCATCTCTGGGCATTGTTGACTGCTGACAGAACACAATGTGGACAGTATGATGATCACAGGGAAACCATATTCATTTGTTCCAAGAAACCCATCACACACATACATCTTAATTAGGTTATTTTCTGGTCTCCTAATTTGGTCTGTTCACCAAAACCTGAAATCCCAAGGCCTCTGCAGTTGGGCACTGACCTGGTGCCAGTGCTGCAGGGTCCTTATCTCTGGGTACAGTGTTCATGTTATAAAAGTGTAGTACATGTCTTCAGTTTCCCAGCCTGTGTGTCTCCTGGCTTCAGACAGTAGACCTTGAAAGAAACAAGGTCCAATATAATGGAATATTTTACACCAGCAAACTCACCTTGGTCCCTGAACTGGATTCAGACCACAGAGTGTCCTTCCAGACTGGATTTGGCCTGAGAAGCAGTAGTTACTGCAATAGTTATGGCCACTTGCTGTGGCAGAGGATGCCCAAGTATCAGTGGGCCAGACAGCCACAAGGCAACCGAGGACTGTATGATGCATCCCTTACTCACCTCCCTACCACTAATGGCCATGTCCACTGGGGTCCCAGGGCCCTAGATGGTGTGGCGGGCCCCTCCCATTGCTGGCCATGCTCCCAAACTCCATGGCTCATTGATTGCCTGACAAGCTAGATGGAGTAGCTCCATGGATTGGATCCCACCCACCGCTATATGATTGAAACCCCTTGTAACAGGGAACAAGGGGATTCCTGCCACTGTAAGAGAATGCGGCAGGCAAAGCTAACTGTGTGGGGCTGCAGCAGCAGGAGCACAAGCTGGCCCTTAGTTAAAAGGAACCCCCCCTCGTGTGTGGTTGGGAAGTCACATAACAGGAAGGAGGCAGAGCACTGAGACATATAAGCCCAGGGCCTGAGCCAGAACAGGCAGTCAGACCCTGCAGGCTGCAAGGAGAGGAGCTCCCCAGGGAAGCTAACCACAGGAACTAGGCCCATGGACCCTCAAGAGTGAAAGTGAACCTGTCACTGAGAAGTAAAACTTGTTGTAGGGTATTGAGTTGTAGTCCAAAGCCAAAGGGTATCAATACTAATACCATATATAGTTTGTACTCTTGGCCTTTTGGCTAAGATCAAGCAAGACTCAGGGCATCTGAACCCCAAGGCCTCTAGGACTGGGGCTTGCACATAGGATGCATACCTAGATTTGAGGAGTATCTGAAGCTCCAGACCTGGGAGGGGGGACAGTTGCCCAGTGGTAGAGCCATACAGATTTGACAATTGAGCTCTGATCAGTTGAATTTTGGAACTTGGCTATTGGGCTTTGCCCGACTGAATTGGGAACTTAAGTGGCCTTGAACAAGATTAAAAAAAAAATGGCCCAGAGCAGGGCGTACTTCGTGGAAGCAGTTTGCTAATACTTATATTATACTGGTGTTTATGTTTAGCACCAGAGGACCAGATTGTGGCTAAGAGGGGGTTGTCTCGAGGCCACAGGTGTCCTTGAGAGACACACAATAGAGAGTTCCCTGTAGAGGGTCAGGAATAGGGGCCAGAGGCTCATAGCAGAAGACAGAGGCCAGGGACCTGGGGGCCCAGCTAGAGAAAAGGTGCTGAAGGCAGGGAGGTGGAAGCCCCAGCAAAGGTTTAAGGCATGACGGGCTGGGTATGGAGTCAGGGCAAAGGCTCTCCCTCTAAACACTAACAACTGTGAGGCATAGGTGTAACTATGGGGATTGTTGGAGATCATGATTACTGCTCCTGATTTCTTTCCTGAAGTTGTCTTAAAGGGAGAACCCACCCTGTAGAATTTGGGGCAGAGTCTTGAGGCTTGGGGCAGAGAAGCACTGATGACAGTACACTGAGAAGAGGCACTCAGGAAGAGGCTAACCTGGCTTCTTAAGGCAGCCTCCCCAGTTAAGAGACCCAAAAATCAAGTGGTGGCAAGTGAAAGATAGGAGGCAAAGTGAAGCCAGGGAGTGTGGGCAGGCAGGTCTGATGACTAGGATGTGTCAGGTGCCAGCTGGATCACCTGAGCCTGTCCCACCCGTTTTACACTATCAGACAGGACCATCAAGATATGCTTCCTGAGTTGTTTTGATTTAAATCAAATTGAATAAAATAATGATTTAAATCATGATTTAAAATCACTGGTTAGGAAGCCTTCATTTAATCATTGTTTTCTACAAAAAGTGCATTCTTTTTATTTGATATACTTTATTCATTTAACTTCTTGAAACTTTACACTTTTAGAGAAAGGTAAGGGCTTGACTCCAGGTACAGAAACTTGCAAAGACATCAGGGCTGATGGGTGAGTAATCAGGTCTGTTATTTCTCATCTCCATATACTGCTGTTAACAAGGATGTTATCTCTGGAGACGCAAATCCACAGTTTGAGAACTAAAACTGCGTATCACAGAGATGCTTCATGGGATCTTCTAGACCGGGGGTGGGCAAAATATGGCCCGCAAGCCAGATCTGGCCCACCAGGCCATTCTATTCAGCCTGCAGGGCCCTTAAAAAAATAGAAAATGTAAATTTATCTGCTCCTGTCTGCCTATCAAAGACGTAAGGAGCCATGGAAAGTGGGACCCAGGGGAAGCTGGCAGGACTCACCAGCAAGGCCAACCCGGCCCTGCCCCTCCCAACCCCCTCCACCCCTATCCCCCAACTGGAAGTCTGTGCCTGCTGCAGCTTTCACTGCTTCCCTGCATGCTAGACAGCTGCTTCAGCACCACGTGGCCTCCAGCTGCATCATTGGACTGCAGGAGCACAGGTACCGCAGGAACAGCAAGGTGTCTGTGTGTGTGTATGTGCATGTGCATACAAACTTGTGTGTCCCTGCAATGAGAGAGGGGGAGAGAAAAACAGAGAATAATGAGGGAGGGAGAGAGAGAGAGTGTATGTGTGTGTGTGCAATGAGGGAGGGAGAGAGAGTATGAGTGTGTTTATGTGTGTTCATAGGGCGAATCCCACATGCAGACCTCATCATACACATGCACCCACACCCCGCTCCCACTACCATACATGCAGATCCCCATACCCACATCCCCTCATACACCCCAGCCATCCTTCCCGCACACACATACCTCCACAAACACCATACCCACCCACACCCCATATGCTCCCTTGCCCAAACCCTCCCCCACACCCCACATACCTACACATTAACAGCCCCCTACAAACCTATACCCACCCCCCCATGGCCCCCACCACTCTACAATATACAAGAGTAAGACTTCATTTAAGCTATTGTGCAATCCCCTCTATGTCCACTACACAAATGCATATACTTCAGGACAAAAAATATTTTTTGAAATCAAATTAATGAATGTTATAGATGTTCAATTTTTAGAATATAATTTGGTATTTTTCTGGTTCTGAGATGGCAAAACCCCATGCTGAAAGGAGTATTTCTGGGGGCAAGGGGAGGTACTTCTGGTGGCAAAGGTCAGGGTTTTGGAGGCAGGACTTCCGGTCCCAAGATGTCTGGGGCGGGGCACCTTTCAAGGGGTGGGGCTACCAGTGCAGCCCTAGACAGCCTGCTAAAACTTGGTAAGTGGCCCTCCACTTGAAATAATTGCCTGCCTCTGTTCTAGACTGAGCACTGGGTCCCATTGGGTACAGTGGTTTTCTTTAATCTTTACTAAGCTATAGAGCAGCCTTTGGGAACCTCATAAGATTGGGCCCCTAAAATAGTCCATAGCCTGTTGTGACCTATTAATAAAACTTTTCTAAACAGGTTACATGAATAGATGGTCTCAAATAGTATATAATTAGAAGTTATAATCCCTACTTCATCTTTGAGCTTTAGCACATCTTAAATTAAAACTCTTTAGGTGGGTTTTTTTTAAAAGCATCTGTTGTAATTATTTTGCACTTGTTATGTGTTATAACCTTTTGTATGCTTAATAGGTGGCCATGTTTAGGGTCTTTGTGCGCCCGACGGAACGTAGTCACAGATCGGTTCGAACTCGGAGCGACCTTTGGCCCAGCCAGCCAGAGGGGAGGACGCCAGACCCACCTGATCCCGGCGACCAACCCTGGCAACACCTCGCCAGAACACGACAGCAGTCTCACACGTTGCTAGGGCGCGTGAGACGTCGGTGAGTGCGTGCTCACTGGTGGACATAACACCATTGATTAAGTCTGTTTTGTTTAACATTTCATTAATAAAGTTAAGCCTGACCACCCATAACATCGTCAGATCGTGGTCTGCCGTAAGCCCGACTAGAAAAAGATCCTGTAACAGCACCTTAACAAAAAAAAATATGATTAAATAAAAGAAATCTGATTACAATACTTTTTTAAATCATTAATTTTTATCTACCCTGTATGCTTCCATGCACATTAAATTGTTCCAGCCTACTGAGGTTTGGGGCAGAGAAGCGCAGAGGACCATACACCAAGAAGAGGCACTCGGGAAGAGGCTAACTTGGCTTGTGCAGCATCACTAGTTTGAAAGAAGGAAATAGGCTCTGAACAATTTTAAAATGGGTTAAATTTCATTCATGGTGTAATTCCCTTATCTGGGATGAATTTAACCCAAAATGTTAAGGGAGAAAACATTGCTCCAGGACCTTGGTTGTCATGGGTGACTTCAATTACCTGGACATCTTGGAAGATCACTCAGCAAAATCTGAGTGGTCGCAAAGCTTTCTCTCGTGCGTGGATGACCTCTACCTGACTCAAGAAGTCTATGGGCCAACGAGAGGCAAAGCGCTGCTCGACCTGGTACTGG
>NW_017728906.1:33402781-33408146 GCF_001723895.1 Crocodylus porosus
TCCTATGACCCCAGCTGACTTCCTGGCCTTTGGGCAGGGGCCTGGACTCAATGATCTCCCGAGGTCCCTTCCAGCCCTGATGTCTATGAAATCTATGAAATCTATGAAAACCAAATGGACTAAAAATTATAGAAATTATTGCTACTTTGGGAGCTTGTACCATTTGCAAAAGTATGACAAACATAATAGGGGACCAGAAAGTATATTTATACATTAATTTTAACACAGAGACTTACACAAAACATGACATTATATTTTAAAATATTAAATAAAAATTGACAGCTCTACCAGCTTTCATGAAATATTCCCAAAGTATTCCTGTCAGTTTCAAAATCCTGCATTTAGGGAGAAAAAGTAGACATCCAGATTTTAACTCTGTTCAAATACCTCAATAAAAAGAACTTTTTGAGGGGACCACCTGGAAAAAATGATGTATTTATTGCTTAAAATTAAATATAATGGCTTTGCATCAGAAATAGGGATATGTGGCATAAAGTGTTCTAGCAGTCTGTTTGCACATTATGCCACAGTTATTAGTTATTTCACCCGTCATGAATCTTACCTCTGAGATCAATAGTTCTCTAATATTTTTTCTTATTAGTGCGCAGTACAATAATATACAACAGTTTAGTCCAGGAGGCAAATAGCCTCTTATTCACTTGAAATACAGGAGACATTTTTGAAGCAGGTTCTAAGTACTGAGCTGGAGTTTGGCCAGGCCATCCTTAGTTATCAGTGATTTCAAGAAAGAAAAGCAATTATTCATGTACTTTATGATTCAGGAGATTAATTTTTTTTAAAAAGAAAGCAGTATGTTTCAGAATAAGATGGATAGCTAAGGTGAACGGACAGTGAATATTGGTAGTGGAAAATACCATCAAATAGGACAGCTCTTAGCAGTTCTAAGACCAAAACTCATGCTGAAATGAAAGTGTTACACTGAAAGTAATTTAGAAGTCAAAATGGATGCTAGAGGGCTGCTTAATTTAGGGTATCATGCCATACAAGCAATTAAGGCATACCCACACACTGGGGAAGTTCTGTGCACGTGAGATTGTAGTGGGATTTCTTGCTGCAGAAAGTAGCAGGTGAGAATAAATGGTTAAAAAATGTTTATTGTTTGTGCATGGTTTGTTCCATTTATAAGAAGCACTTTACTGGAAGCAAAATCGTTAGCTGGAGTAAGCTCTCTGGCTTCCTTTCATCCTGCATTTTCCCATATTACTGTGTAGAGCAGTGATGCTCAACCTTTTTTCCTGGCAGGCCGGATGGGCAGTGCCCACTCCATTTGCTGGCCACATCAGGCCAGTAGTCCCAATCAGGGACCAGGGACAGGTACTGCAAGCACCATTTGGCTGTGCAGAGGCAAGTGGGAAGCAGCCCTGTGGACAGAAAGGGGAATGTCTCTGCTCCAAGTCAGCCCCTCTGAAGGAGGGAGCATGTCCTGATTTGTAGCCAGCCGGGGGTGGGGGGCAGGGCGGGGCGGGGGAAGGAGGCATGGTCTAGACCCAACACCACCCCTTTGGACAAGGCAGCACAATTTGGGAAATTGGCAGTGTGGGAGCATGGCATATTAATGGCCTCCTCCCCCACACCAAATTTCCTGACCTGCAAGGAGCCCCGCAGGCCACATGCGATGACTCTTTGGGCTGCATTTGGCCTGTGGGCTAGGAGTTGAGCACCCCGGTCTAGAGGAACTAAGTGATTTTTCCATTTTGATGGCACTCATTGTTCTATAATGAGGCAGGATGAAAATAGTTTCACAGTAGCTAGGGTCAGGAGGGACCTGATCAGATCATCTAGCCTGACCCCCTGCCACAGGCAGGAATGAATGCTGGGTTCACAAGACCCCAGACAGGTGATCATCCAACCTCTTTTGAATTTGCCCAAGGTAGGGTCAAGGACCACTTCCCTAGGACGTTGGTTCCAGATTCTGGCCACCGTAACTGTAAAATATTGCCTTCTGATCTCTAACCTAAACATATTCTCCAACAGCTTATTACCATTGTTCTTCATCACCCCAGGTGGGGCTGGGGAGAAAAGGGCTCTTTCTATTTGCTGATGATCTCCCATGATGAGTTTGTAAGCAGCCACCAGGTCCCCCCTCAGCCTCCTCTTGCTGAGGCTGAACAGGTTTAGGTCCCTCAGTCTCTCCACATAGGGCCTGTCCTGCTGCCCTCTCACCAAATGGGCGGCCCTTCTCTGAACTCTCTCCAGGCTGCCCACATCCTTTTTAAAGTGTAGCACCCAGTACTGGATGCAGTACTCAAATTGCAGCCTGACCAATGTCACATAGAGGGGGAGTATCACCTCTCTGGACCAGCTTGAGATGCACCTTTGGATGCATGACAAGGTATGGCTGGCCTTGCTGGCTGCGGTCTGGCATTGGCGGCTCATGTTCATCTTGGAGTCAGTAATGACTCCAAGATCCCGTTCTGCCTCTATGGTTTGAAGAGGGGAACTCCCCAGCCTGTATGTATGCTGTGGATTCCTAAGGTGCAGCACCCTGCATTTATCTACGTTGAACCCCATCCTATTCTCATCTGCCCACTTTTGTAGTCTGTCTAAACCTAGTTGCAGCCTCTCTCTCCCTTCAAGTGTGCCCACCTTGCCCTACATCTTAGTGTCATTGGCAAATGTAGACTATGTGCTTTCAACCACCTCGTCCAAGTCACTGATGAAGATGTTGAACAGTGCGGGCCCAAGGACTGAGCCCTGGGGGACCCCACTGCCCACATCTCTCCGGGTTGAGTACAACCCGTCCACCACTACTCTCTGGGTGCGCCCCATCAGCCAGTTTTTTACCCATCCAACTGTGTAGGCATCAATGCCACAGTCACTCAATTCATTAATGAGAATGGGGTGAGAGACAGTGTCAAAGGCCTTCTTAAAGTCTAGAAAAACAACGTCCACGGCGACACCATCATCCAAGGATTGAGTTACCTATTCATAAAAGGCAATCAGGTTGGTCAGGCAGGATCTGCTTTTGATGAACCCATGCTGGTTGCCCCTGGGCATGAGCTCCCCTGCTGGCCCCCCACAGATGTGCTCCTTGATGATTCTCTTCAAGATCTTCCCAAGGACTGAGGTGAAGCTTACAGGCCTATAGGTACTTGGGTCCTGCTTCCTTCCTTTCTTAAAAATGGAGACCACATTAGCTAGTGTCCAAAGCCCCGGCACCTGGCCAGATGACCACGAATGCTCATACAGCCGGGCCAAAGGCTCCGCGATGACCCCTGCCAACTCCCTCAACACCCTTGAGCAGAGGGCATCTGGCCAGGTGATGATGATACATAATGGGATTCACTACCAACTCTGAAACAATGAAATATAGAGCACATGATTTAAAGTTTTTGCACCAAAACAAGAAGTTGAGAGATTATACCAAATTATTTCTGTTTAATTCTGCTGCTATAGCCGTGTGCCAAAGACAGGGAAGTTGACAGTTCAGAGCTGAAGTTGGAGTAGGATTTTAGGCAAGCAAGAACCAGGGCCATAAACAGATGAAGCTGAGCTCAAGGCAGGCATTAGGAGATAAGGTGCAGTTTTGGCTTTAGTAAGCTGCTCAGAGTCTACAGGAGATGCATTAAGCAAATTGTTGGCACCAGTCTGTCCACTGCTTTCATGGCTGACTCTTGAGCAGGGGTGGGTAAAATGTGGCCCATGGGCTGATGTGGTCTGCCAGGCCACTCTATCTGGCCCTCAGGGCCCCTAAAAAAATTAGAAAATTAATATTTATCTGCCCCCAGCTGCCTGTCATGTGGCTCTCAATGGCTTGCCAAAACTTGGTAAGTGGCCCTCTGCCTGAAATTATTGCCCGCCCCTGCTCTCGAGGAACAAATGTAGTCATATAGAACAGGGCAGCATGAATGGCACAGACAGCCTCTGTGTATGGCATGTAGCAGAGTGGGGAGGGGACAGGTGGCACAGTGGCAGATAGAGCAGGGAGCAGAAAGCAAAGCAGCAGATTGGTCAGGGGAGGGTGCTGGCATGGCACTTGGGGAGGGGGGCAGCTAATACGTGACATGCCTGCCAAAACAGGTTCGTCCCCACTGTATTAACAGATGCATGCATCCGGGATTCAGACAGTTGATCCTGTGGCACAACACAGCTTGACATACATGATCCAATGACTCTTCTCTTGTGTTAGATGCGAAATTTCAGAACTCGGTGAATCAGACAAATCCTCAGGGAGAAAGAAGGCTCTCCAATTTGCTTCCTTACTTTGGAAGCTGCTTGACAAGGGCACTGTAAAGGTTAACCTCTTTAGCTTTTGAGGAAAAGATGGGAAAAGTTCTCTTTGTCAGCTCCAAGGCAACCTTGGTACATGTTAATGGTGACAGAAACTTCGTTATTTCTTCCAGATTCCCATGTTGTCTCATCAACAGGAAATTCTCCCTGATTCAGGCTAGGGTTGGGGAGGCTCTGATTGTGCTTTGGAGAGTTCTGTTAACAGTGGGTGCATCTACACATGCTATTAGCACACAGCAATAAACTTTAGCCCATATTGTGGCAGACCCCCCAGGGGGTCAGCCTGCCAGCTGCTGCAACTCGGCTTAACATGCTACAGAGGAGCTGGCTGGGGCAAAAGGGTGCTCCAGTGCAGGGTTAGCCAGCAGGCTGCACCTGCCCTGAAGCACCCTCATACCCCAGCCAGCTGTGTCAGCATCTATACATGCACTGCTGTGGAGTAAAATACTGCAGCAAGGTAGTACTTGTATTTACAAGTAGTACCCTGCTGTGGAGTTAGTTAGTTAGTTTCCTGAAACCTAAGAGGCACACATGTAGATATGAGATGTTACTGCAGAGCTAGTTAGTCTACTCCACAGTAAATGTCTCATGTAGACGTACCTAGTGAGCAGGCAAGTACAGAAAATCCTTGCACTGTGTATATTTTAAGACCTGAACCCTGTTTTGAAGACAGTAGATATTTAAAATGGAGGGCCTTGATATTACCATCTGATCCTGTAAACTCTTAAAAGCCAAGACTCCAGATGACAAAAGGATGAAGAACAAGCCTTACAAATGAAGACTTGGGAGGTTCCTTACACCTATAGGTGGGAAGGAATAGCTCCTGTAATGAATCATGTCACTAAAAGAGAAATGCTATTTATTTGATTTATATGCCACCCTTCCCAACAAAGGCTCAGGGTTGCTTATAGTAAGAGAACAGAATAATGTTTAAAATGGGAGATTGACAAGAGAACAAAACAACTTAAAAGAGCATTAGAATATAAACAAGATTTCATAGATTTCATAGACATCTGGGCTGGAAGGGACCTCGGGAGATCATTGAGTCCAGCCCCCTGCCCAAAGGGCAGGAAGTCAGCTGGGGTCATAGGATCCCAGCAAGATAAGCATCCAA